>NW_023413896.1:0-6453 GCF_903995425.1 Onychomys torridus | reverse complement strand
AAAGACCAGTCAATGGGCACTGAACATTTCAATCTTCCCCTAAATGATGGAAACTGAGCAGGACAATAATACTCACAAAGACAAAGAATAGAGAAGAGAGCTAAGGTGAAATCAGTGTGGTCGCCCTCCCTGATCTCCTCAGGTTAGGTAGGGATGAACTCTTTTAGATCTGGCTGTAATTCTTATACTTATCTGGGATGCCAACAATGTAGACACTCACTTGCTATTTTTGAATGCTTGTGTTTTTGGAAAACCCTTGTACACACACACAGAATTTAAATACTTTATTTATATCTGCTATAAAAATACACTTGCAGCAGCTTTTTTTTTTATTTTGGCCACACACTTCTTGTTTTATTTCAAATTATTCATGATATTTAAGTTCTCACAGCCCATGTTTACTGCGATGATGAATCTTCTGCGGTGTTCCTTCCATACTCAACATGGCATTTTCAAAGGACTTTTAACATGATACATATTTTCTATTTCTATTTGTGTTATAACAAATCATTTGAATGGATTAGAGCAATGTCCCAAAAACAATACTAGTTTATTTTATAGATCTGCTCTAGGAAATAAAAATCAGTGAAATTTTTGACTAAATGCAATTACCTTTGCATATATGTGAACTTCAGGTTGTAAATCTATGAATATGTTCCTCTTTCTAAACTCTTCTTATATAATGAGGAACTATAGGGAATGAAAGACCAGGATAAGTGTACAATGAGGTTTTCTTTCAGAACCCTTGGACTCTTATATTTCATTTATTTTCAAGAACAATTTTCTTTAGATAATAACTTCATTTATGTTTCTGTGAAATCAAACAAGACTGCTCAGATACCTGTTATAATATTCCTTTGATAGAATATATTTGAAACTAATCTATTTTGATGGATTCCAGTTTTTGGTGGAAGCTGCCACCAAAGCTCCCAATTCAACAAAGTTGGACAATAAGAGAGAAAATAGTGTTAAAACATGGGTGTAACTTGATTCTTTCTGTGACAGAAAACCATCAACAGTAGAAAACCCTTGTCTGATACATCTTATTTATACCTTTCAATACACATTGTTGGGACCTCCAAAATAATGAGTTAAAATAACAAATGATGACGGATGATATAGAGTGGCATTAATACAGTTCTGTTTCATCAAGTGAAAAATCATATATACCTGGAAACAAACAGATTGCAGCTCAAGGGTCAAGGAAGAATTTAAAGCTTATTATGCTGTGGTAGCCCTTGGGAAAACAGCAGCACTCATTTTCTCTGGTGAAAAATTATGTTCTCCAGAATGGCTTCATATGCTAGAATGAGCTGTTAAATGGAAATTTGCCAGAATAAAGGATAAAGGATAGGAATGTTCCAAGTATAGGGATATGATTGTTTACACAAAAATTTACTACATTCTGAGAATAATTTTGATGAAGTGATAATCATTGTTTAAGAATTACTAGTATTACTCAGAACAGTGCCTGGGATGAATGTGTTCCTTTCAACAGTATCTTCAGACATGGATACTGAAAGCATTCAAGAAGTTCATGAATTTCTATCCAAATCATTCAGAGTCTTGTATATCTCAAACCTGGCGGCATGTAGTTTCTATCCTATTAAGGAGTTGACATTTTTAAAATTACATATTTCTCTAAGGATGGAAATTGGTATGGCAGCTGTTCATTGTGCTTAATGAAATTGTTACATGCACAGTTATACTGTTAAAAACATGTAACATTGAATTATTATCAAATGTGTTCATTATTATAGAGTTGCATTTTATAACTATTTTCATAAATTTCAAAATTCTAGATATGGATCTGGCAGCTGAACAAGAACAATGGATTCCTCAATTTGAACTTGAAAATGATAAATATTTTAATATGCATGAGGAAGACATTTTATAAATCAGTAGTGTCTTAGAGTATCCCCCAAAGCAACACCAACTTTCTATGGGAAAAGTTATATAATGTAGCATGACTTCCTATTGAATAATGAGCTATAAAAGGACAATTTTCCAGAACAAGGGGCAAGAGTTTTCAATGTAAGCATGAGAATGTTAGAAGAAAACTATAGGATACTAAGAATAATTTTAATGAATTGATTTGTGACTTGTTTAAATTAATATTAAGCAGAGAATACTGCACCAGATGTATTGCTTTCCACAATAACTTCAAATGTGAATCCTGAAAGTATACATGGAGCTCATGAATTTCCAGACAAGTCATTCCAGTCTCAAGCCTGGTAACATGTAGTGTCTATCCAAGTAAGGCATTGATATTACTAAAATTATACATTTTATAAGGATTTAGAGATAGAGGTATGTGATGTGTCCAATTGTAATTGTAAATTGGACAGTTACAATTTTTATTTTTTATTTTATTTGTTTTTCGAGACAGTGTTTCTCTGTGTAGCTTTGTGCCTTTCCTGCATCTCACTTGATAGTCCATGCTAGCCTTGAACTCACAGAGATCTGGCTGGCTCTGCCTAGCCCCCCACACTCCCCACACCCTGGCCTGGACAGTTACACTTTTGAAAGCATTAATACTAAATTATACATATGTTTTATTATACCATATTTTATTTAAAAATTTTCATAATTTTTGATAGTAGATATGGACCAATCAGCAGAACAGGAACAGTGGACACCTGAATTTGTATTTGAAAATATAAAACATTTTGATAAGAATGAGGAAAACAAAGAATTGGTACATGAAATATTAAATTTATATTACATTTAGTCATGTTGGGTTAGAAATTATAATCTGCCAAAATAACACATATGTGAATCTACTTTATACAGATGAGAAATATAATTTAATGTTACCATGAAAGCATTTGACCTATTATGTTTCGTATACTGTACTGTTAAGTCAGGTCACTTAATTCATTATAATCCTTGAGGTATAGTTAAACCATTACATGACATTTTGTTTTGTTTTGTATTTTTTTCAAGACAGGGTTTCTCTCTGCAGCTTTGTGCCTTTCCTGGAACTTACTCTGTAGTCCGGGCTGGCCTCCAACTCACAGAGATCTGCCTACCTCTGCCTCCCAAGAGCTGGGATTAAAGGCGTGCCCACCACCGCCTGGCCCATTATATGAAATTTAGAATTACTCCTGTGTACAATACTTTTACATACATGGATAGAGATCAGGTAAATTTTGCTCAGCTATGTTCATAGCAGCATTGTTTGTAACAGCCAGAACCTGGAAACAACCTAGATTCCCGTCAACTGAAGAATGGATAAAGAAAATATAGTACATATACACAATGGAGTACTACTCAGCAGAGAAAAATAATGACATCATGAGGTTTGCAGGCAAATGGATGGGTCTAGAAAAAAATCATCCTGAGTGAGGTAACCCAGATTCAGAAGGACAAACACGGTATGTACTCACTCATAGGAGGATACTAGATGTAAAACAATGATGACTGGACTGCTACTCACAATTCCAGGGAGGCTACCTAAAAAACAGGACCATAACAAAGACAGGTAGAGCTGCAGGAGTCCAATTGGCGAGAAAGAGGGATGGTAAGAGTGAGAATAGTTGAGAGCAAGACTGGAAAAAGCACAGGGACAAATAGCCAAACTAATGGAAACACATGAACTAGGAACCAAAAGCTGAGGAGCCCCCAACTGGATCAGGCACTCTGGATGAGTGAGACAATTGAATAGCTTGAACTGTTTGGGAGGCAAATAGGCAGTGGGACCTGGGCCTGTTCTTAGTGCATGAGCTGGCTCTTGGGAACCTGGGGCTCATGCGGGCACATTTTGCTAAGCCAGGAAGGACGGGATTGGAACTGGCTGGCCTGAATCTGAGCTGAATCCCCAGGGGAGTCTCTGCCCTGGAGGAGATGGGAATGGGGGGGTAGGCTGGGGGGAAGGCAGTGGTAGGTGTGGTTGGGAGGAGGACAGGGGAACCCATGGCTGATATGGAAAATTGAATTAAATCATAAAGAATATATACATATAAGTTTGAATAGACCATTCAAAAAACCAATGGCCTCAAAATGGCAGCTATCAGGGTTCCAGAGACTTGGAAGATGAGAGGAGCGAATGGGTCTGTGTAAGAACATGAGCAGGATGCTTGCTGTAGGAGCACCTGCATTGAATCGCAGAACTAGGGAGGTAGAAGCAGGTGCATCCCTGTGGTTTGCGGGGCAGGACGGGTGTACCTATGGATTTCCAGGACACTGCCTCACAAACAGAAGAAAGAAAGGGTGGAGGGGCAGCGGTAGGGAAGAGGAAGAAAGGAGAGAAAAGAAGAAGGAACAGGAAACCCAAATATCGGTTGTTGGTTTTCTGAGCCTGGGGTGGACAGTGTGAGGGGATGTCTGTGGTATCGGGTCTTCAGAGCCAAGTCTTGAAGAGTCAAGAGATTTGGAGAGGATACAGTGTGCTGAGGAGCAGAGCTTATGGCAGAGTGGATGCTCTGGCGTGGTGGTGATTGTGTAACACACACTCTTTCCCTCTACTGACTGGCATGGAGGCTTAGAAGGCCTTTTTGGGTTTGGGTGCTGCCCGCTCCTCCTGCCAGGCTCTCAGCCGTGGCCTCCCCCTGGGGAACACAGGGAGTCAGTAGGTGCTTGGTGAACACAGGTCAAGTGATGAGAGGCATGGGGCATGAGGATGAAGCCTGGCTGTGTTGAGTTTCAGAGCAGATCCAGCAGGTGGGCCTGGTATTCTTGTTTGTCCAGAGGCAAGTCAAGTGTTGGGTCAATGTCCTCCCACGGGACGTGGGGATCCAGAGTGTCCTGGGCCTCCTACTCATCCTGGAGTTCTGTCAGCAGTTGATAAAGCATGAGCTCGACATCGTCCACTGTGAAGGTGATGCCTACGACCTGGTTGGGTTCCAGATGGCCACCGTGGCATGATGCAGAGGGCTGTGCCACTGCTGCAGGTGAGGACACTGGGAAGGCGGCTGTTGGGGAGGGCAGAATCAAAGTGTGGACGCCCACGACTAGTGCAGCAGCCAGTGGCAACAGGCAGTCTTGGCCATGCTGCTCAATCTCCCAGCCGCATGGTGCTCCTTGTGGCTCCCCAGTGGGCCAAGGTGAAGGCTGTGGACTCAGAGGCTGTGGTCGCAGAGGCAGCAGCAAGGGAATCAGCAGCTGGTGCAGTGGAGGCGGCAGCCCCTGTGCCAGCGAGTCTTGATCTCCAGATGTGCCCCTGCAACGACCAGGGTGGCCTCCTCTACAGTTCTCACACTAGATGTGGATTGTGTCCTCAGGCAAACCAGTCTCTTGGGCGAGCTTCACCCTGGCATCATATGTTGGGCATGGGTCCTTTTCAAAGTCTTGGAGCAAGATGGTCAACTGTGCAGGGATGAGTCAAGTGCGAAGCCTGGTGAGTCCCTCCTCGGGGCTGTTTCTTCCACATCCTGCCCTGGCACCGGGCTCTTTGGGTCATTGCGGGGACCCTAGCTAGCTTGGTCCCGCTGACCCCTAGGGGGGCTTGGCGCTCATCCCTTGTGCCATTGAAGCAGTTCTGAAACTACACTCTGATGCAGGACTCAGCCAGCTTCTTTTACCTGGCCAGGTCCTGCCTGGCCCTGAAGCTTGGGTGCAGAGTACACCAAAGGGGCCCTGAAGGGGACCTCAAGAGTCCAGGGAGGTTGGAGAACCTCTCCATGGAAGACACAGGCACTTCTCGCCCGAGCACTTCCACTCCAAGGGCACTCCTGCCTATCCCTTTTGGGAAAACCCACCCTAAAGCAGATTAACCCCACCCTAAGGCTGCTTGGCCTGAAACCAGTGGCCTTCCTAAGACCTACTAATCACCATTCTCTCCAAGGTCCTAGAGAAGGTATGCAGCAGCTAATCCGCTAATCCGCTAATCCCATGGGACTGCCTCACAGGCCCTCAAAGCCGCACGGAAGCCATGTTGATTTCCACACGTAGGGCTTTAGATACACTCCGTGGAGAACGGTCCTTGGTGATGTGTCCACCTCCTATGTTGACCTCCACAGATAGAAGCACCTCCTCTGTCTGGCTCCAGGATTTCCTATCCTTTCCCTGGCTTTCTGAGTCTGGCTAGGATTGGAGGACTAGGGGATTTCACAGAGAATGAACCTATCCCTGGAGCAAAATTCCACAGTAAAGAGGAGTTGAGAAGCACACAGAGAGGCCCCTGCAAACAGGCATGTACTCAGACTCAAAGGCACACCACAGAGAGGAGGGTCAGAGAGAGGGTGGAGAGAGACTGGGGTGGTCCAGGGCCGAGAAGGGAATATCCCAATGGAGGAAGTTAGATGCACCCAGGGTAAACACAGACAATACATAATCCCACAGCAACAAATACCAACGAAGGGAAACACACAACAATACCACCCAAAATAACAGGAATTACACAACAGTATCACATTTAGATCATTAACTAAAATAAACTATACTACTCATCCAATTGTTCATATCAGAAACCTCCAATTTTGTTTCCCTTAAAGAAAGATTTTTAGACAGGTC
>NW_023413895.1:0-975 GCF_903995425.1 Onychomys torridus | reverse complement strand
GAGGAGAAGGAAGTGGATCTGAGCGATATCATCAATACCCCTCTGCCCCGGGTGCCTCTGGATGTCTGCCTCAAAGCACATTGGCTGAGCATTGAAGGCTGCCAGCCAGCTATACCGGAAAATCCACCCCCAGCACCCAAAGAGCAGCAGAAGGCTGAGGCCACAGAACCCCTGAAGTCGGCAAAGCCAGGCCAAGAAGAAGATGGACCCCTACAAGGCAGAGGTCAAGGGGCAGCTGCAGCTGATGGCAAAGGAAAAGAAAAGCGAGCACGTCCTTTGCTGGAGGGAGCCCCTTTCCCCCTGAAGCCCCACAGCATCCATGAGCTGTCTGTGGAACAGCAGCTCTATTACAAAGAGATCACAGAAGCCTGTGTAGGATCCTGTGAGGCCAAGAGAGCAGAAGCTCTGCAGAGCATTGCCACCGACCCGGGGCTCTATCAGATGCTACCACGGTTCAGTATCTTCATCTCTGAGGGGGTCCGTGTAAACGTGGTTCAGAATAACCTGGCCTTGCTCATCTATCTGATGCGCATGGTGAAGGCCCTGATGGACAACCCCACGCTGTATCTAGAGAAATACATACATGAGCTGATTCCAGCAGTCATGACCTGCATTGTGAGCAGACAGCTGTGTCTGCGGCCAGATGTGGACAATCACTGGGCACTCCGGGATTTTGCCGCCCGTCTAGTGGCCCAGATCTGTAAGCATTTCAGCGCGACCACCAACAACATCCAGTCCCGGATCACCAAGACCTTTAGTAAGAGCTGGGTAGATGAGAAGACTCCGTGGACAACTCGATACGGCTCCATTGCAGGCCTGGCAGAGCTGGGACATGATGTGATTGAGAAGCTGATTCTGCCAAGGCTGCTGCAGGAAGGGAACGGATCCGCAGTGTCCTGGATGGGCCTGTGCTGAGCAACATTGACCGTATCGCAGCAGACCGTGTGCAGAGCCTTCTCCTGAAACACTGTGCCC
>NW_023413894.1:0-19338 GCF_903995425.1 Onychomys torridus | reverse complement strand
AGGGTTACTTCCTCTTATACCCAGGCTCACACTAGGACCATGTTCAATCCCTAGGCCCTGGCTGGCAGCCTTCTAGCCTCTCCAGGAGGTTAAGACTTGGGAGGACACAGAAAGCTGTGGAGGGAAAGAGTTGATTTAATCAGAGAGGCTCTGAAGGCACCTGATTTCTGTAAGCATAAAAAGCAGTGAAAATGACAAGGACTGGGTGATTAATTTTTGGCGTCCTGAAGGCCTCTGCTTTGCAACAAACCGAATCTGTCCGAATTTAAACCTTTACCAGGTTTAGTGGGTAAAGCGCCCTCAGGCAATTCCTGGTCTGGCAGAGAGGAGAAGGGGAAGACTGTTTTGGGGGCTGCTGTTTATATATCCCCAGTAGGAGTTGTCCTGAGGCTCTCTGGGGGGTGCGGGGAGCCGAGTTTGGCGGGGTTTGGAGGGGTGGGTTTAGGGAAAGAGATGGGGAAGGGAGCCCAGGTGGAGCTTCCACCAGACTCCTTCCAAATACTGGGGACATGGAAGAAAGGAGGGAGCAGGAACATCACCAGATCACATGATATGCCAGACAGGCCTGCCACCTCCATCCCATCCTTGAGCTAGGCAGACAGACAGATCTCTCTCAGCCTAGGAGCTTCTTGTGCTTGGCTTAAGCTGGGATCAGTCAGAGGTGTCAGTGGGAGCCTGTGCACCTTGCCATTTGGACCCCTCAGTCCCAAATCCATCTGCAGAGGTCCCCTGGGGCCTGGATATGCCTGCTCAGATCAGGCCAGAAGAATGCAGAAATCAGCTAGAAGAGAAACCTCTTGACTTCTCATCTCAGAGAAGTAAATGAGCAGGAAGCAGGCCATGTGGTCCTTCTGTCCCCATGTGGTCACACAACTGCCCTTAAAAGAATACAGCTCCCAGATCCAGGCCCAGAAACAGAGAGGCCACGGTGATTCCCACCATCCCCAACTTAGCTTTCTTGACTTTCCTCATACAAGGAAGGAAGGGACAGTGGCATTAGGAGAACCAAGGCCAGGCCTGCCCCTGCATACCATTTATATTCCTGACCCCAGCCCACCTGTTGGGGGAATATGTCTTGGGGTGATCCTCCTACAACTCACCATGGGCACACTAGGAAGTCCTCTCCCCTGGTGCCCCTCACGCCCTCCTGGTCTAGGCATTCTGCCCCTGCTAGTTCCCTGCAGCTTCAAGATGAAGTTCTCTCCTCTTGCTCTCTCCCCCCTCTGCTTGAGGGGACCACCCCTGGGTACTCTTTAATTAAATCCTGCCTTGGATGGCATCCAATCCTCTTCGTTGGGCCCAACAACTTGGGGGTCCAATATCATGCATGACACTGGCAAGGTAGCCACTGGAGACGGCAAGGGCGACCACGAAGATGATGAGCAGGTGTCATGTTTTAAGACCTAAGACAGTAGTAGTATAGTGTCCCACGTTGCATAGCAACAGCAGAGGAGCAGATATGAGCCTGGCAACCAGCAAACTTGGGCAGCCAGATGCTATCCCTCTCGGGCTGCAAGGAACAGGCATTGCATTAGGCCTGGTCATCCTCATATTTTACTCAGGGGCCCCTGAAACTTGGAGAAAAGTGAAAACTAGTTCCTGGTTACCTTTTTGGGGGTGCTAATTGCCAAGGGAATAGTGTGGGTGCCTAGATACTGAACTAACTTCCTTCATTTCTCCTTCCTTCCTTCCTTCCTTCCTTCCTTCCTTCCTTCCTTCCTTTCCTTTGAGTGAATTTTCATGTATTCTAGGTAGGCCTCAAGTTCACTATGTAACCAAGAATGATCTCTTTTTTTTTTTTTTTGCCTCCTGACAGGTTCTAGGCAATACATTTACTGGCTTCTTTCACAAACATGAATACTGCTTGGCCTCAAAGATAATGCCCAAGATTTAGGGTCTAGGGAATGGTGTGTGACTGAGGTAATCATAATGCCTGTATGGTCAGGAATTGGTGTGGCCCTAAGATAACATAGAAGTCACTTCAGCTCTCATAAAGTACAAGTGACATCACTCATAAGGATGTGTTTATGGCCTAGAAGCAATACTCAAGATGTAGGAGAAAAGGGTCTGGGATAAGTAAAACATAAATTCTGGAAGATGTGGGCAAAGCCTGGCTCAGCAAACAGCAAAGGATTACAAGGTTGTAAACTACATTTTCCCCAAGCATTTCTGAAGAACAGCCAAATATCTTCTCCCTTAAGGGAGATCAGCTGTGTGTTTAAGTTTTCCTGGCTTCTCCCATGCTTCTCTTTGTACACAGGCCTCTTTGCCTGCTACAATGACCTGTTATTTCACAAGTTTCTTCTTCACTTAAACTTCCTTCTCCATGAATTTTAGAAGCCTGGGATGGTTGACAGTTACTTTGTTTTACCACTCTAAGTATAACTTCCCATGCTCTTCTCTCCTTTGGAATGTTGACAAGAACCAGAATCATTTGAGTGTTTGGGTCTTTCACTGTGGTATGACATTGACCATGTCACAAATGACACAGTTGTATATTTGTAGGCTTGTGCTTTTTACACCTTGATGTGAAATGTGAACAAGAGTTCCAGTCTTTGATCCAGAGACAGAAACCCAGAGAAGAGCAACAAGGAGAATGGCTGTGTCTCCTGTAAATGAGCACCAGGTCAGTGTAGTGTCCATATTTCTTTGAAAATTATTTTGATATTGAAATCATGAAGGCCTTTAGTACTCTGCGTTGGACAATGTCATCAGATGTGTTTATTTCCTATGACTTTTTTACTTTTTTCTTCTCTGATTATCAAAATTGTCTTTACATCATGTCACCTACATAGCACAGCCTTGTCCTATATTATACTCCCTCCATTATTATTGTGAGGAGAAATAGTTTGCATGGACTTCAGACCTGCAATTGTGAAAGAGATTCCACTGTGAATTAATGAATTCCCCCCAGGTGCCTGCCTTGAAGAGATTTCTACCAGGGTCCAGAACAGAAGCTTAGGATTCTCATCTGAGGGATGTAAAATAAATTTAAGCACACTGAGTTTTTTAGACTATTCACTTTATTCTTCTAAGTAAATTCTGTCTACACAGTTTCTTTTCTGTTCTCCTACTTGGCTTCTCAGTCCCTTCTGCTGTTCTCTCATATCATCTAGTTCTTTCCATCTCCGTCCTCATCTTTCTTTTCCTCAATCCATTCTTCTTGTGCTCTACTTGTAAACAAGCAGTAATTCTTTGGCAAAGCAACACGAGGCTTGAGTTTTCAGGATCACAAAGAGAGGTGAGAAGAAGGATCCACACATAAAGCAAGAATTGTCAGCTTCCAATTACAACCCCAAAGGGGGGTGACTAAAGGGGAGTTCTCGGGTAGGGTCAACTAAAGGCTAAGACCAATTAGGGAATTTATGTGCTCAACCTATAATCTAGAAATGGCTAGGTAGAATAAGTCAGTAAGTCACTAGAAAGTTGATTGACTTTGGTGCTGCTCTTCCCTGCTCGTCCTGGCTGTGGCTGCCTTCTGGTAGGGAGGGGGACATATGTTATGGCTAAGCAAAGAGTGTGTAGTATTTGGTTAGTAAAAGCACTTTCATTCAGAATAATTGCTGAGGAGAAAATCTAGGAATAGCATCTGGCTGAGGAGGAATTAAAACTTAATTTGCACAAGAAAGAAGCTTGGCACCTATCATCTGTCTGGTCTTGTCAGAAATCTTGGGTCAGTGGGAAGTAACTGCCTTAATTCTGTATCTAACAAATGGCTAAAACATCATCCATCCCAGAATTGTGAGCAGAAAATCTCTTAAGTTAGGGTCTTGTGTAAATACCCCGGGGTGAAGGTAAGGGGTTGAGGATTTAATTGCTAGTGGTTCTTTTCTCTATCTGTGAGTGAGATGAGCTAAAGTTTATCTGCATTTGTGCTTGGATAAAAAGGTATCTTTGCTGAAATACTTTTGTTTGGAGAATGGCCCTGGCCAGATATTATGTTATTGAAAAATAAACAGAGCTGGGGACAGTTATCCCATTACCCTAAATGTGTAGGGAAAGTTGTGCCCAAGGTTGGAATGCAATCATGAGATTACATGTACACATAACATGGAGATGCACGGTAAATGGGGAGAATCATGGCTGTTATTGCACAAGAAGTTTACAACAAGAGACAGCCAGTTCACTCAAAAGGCAGTAATTCCATAACACCTTACTTGATGGTTTCCACTAACAGAACCCTTAGTTCTGATAGGTTGACCTTCTGAACCCTATTGTCACTGCTGTATACTCTCAGGGACCTTCGCTACCAGCGGCTCTCAATAAATTTTCAGTATGAGATTAGACACTGATCCTGTTTGATATCAACATACCTTTCATAATGGTCCTTCCCCACACCTGTACCTCAAATGGTTATCTCATGTTCCCTAAAAGTTTAATGTTTGTGAGGTTAGTTTGTCATCCTGTTTTCTCAGAGTGAAAGAAGTAGAGTATGGGTATTGTAGACAGTATCTTCAAATTAACTCTCTTTTTTATTTATGGTTGTGGTATACTTACCTGAATGTATGCAGACTGCTATGTGTCCCCTGCCTGTAGAGTCCAAGAGAGAGCATGGATCCTATGGAACTGAAGCTAGAGTCAGTTGTGTGGTGGGGACTGAACATGGGTCCTTTGGAACTGTTAAACCATCTCTGGAGAACCTCTAGAAGACTTTTGTCTTTGAATACTTGTTGTGCCTCATCTGTATCACAAAAGTGTCAGTAATTCCTTAGGTCTCTTTATCTGGGAAAGCATTTTGTCCAACTGCACATGCTAAATGGGTAATTTTTTATTACAGGTTCTGTTGACATTCAGGGATCTGGATGTAGACTTCTCCCAGGAGGAGTGGGAATGTCTGGATTCTGCTTGGAGGGCCTTGTACATTGATGTGATGCTGGAGAATTACAGAAATCTAGTCTTTGTAGGTAAGAATGCACTTCATGTAGAATTCCTGACCCTTCCTTTGTATTTACCTACTAAAGTCCCTGGACATTCTAGTGACTACCAGAAATGTGGGAAATTCTGGTAATAAACATAATGTTTATGGTGTTTCTTTGACATTATTCTGTGTTCTCTGAAAGAGCAACTAATGCTATATCATGTGTAATCTCTTCAGGCTCCCTATTTTGCTTTTAAATGAAAACTTCAAAGTTCAAAGAATATTAAATATTGAGAGCATGGAAATGCATGGAAGTACTCTTAGTAATTGGGATATTTTGGTTTACTATTGAATTAAACTATTCACAGGTTTATGGTTTGAAATAATGAAGAAGTTTTAAAATAAAGATTTTTGAGGTGATCATGCTGTTTTGCTTTTTTCATTGAAATATGGCTTGTATATTTAGTCCTCTCAAATGTGATTTCTATCCTACTGCTAATGAGGCTGAAGCAAGAGTTCCATCCAGAATAACCTGTGGTAGTAGTGAATTCACCTCTTTTTCTACCTTCTGCACAGTATGAAATTTAGTAACAAATGGAAACATCTTAGTGTAAGGTTTTTTGGTTTTTTTTTTTGCTTTTTGTATTCTTTGCTCTTTGGGGTCCAGCCACCCAGCTCTCACATAATCACATGGGGACTTAGTCTTACTTATGAATGACTGGCCCTAGCTTGGCTCTTTTCTGGCCAGATTTTCTTTCTTTCTTTCTTTCTTTCTTTCTTTCTTTCTTTCTTTCTTTCTTTCTTTCTTTCTTTCTTTTATTTTTAATAATTTATTTTTATTTTATGTGCATTGGTGTTTTGTGTGCATGTATCTCTGTGTGAGGGTGTCAGATCTTGGAGTTACAGACAATTGTGAGCTGCCATGTGGTGCTGGGAATTGAACCCAGGTCCTCTGGAAAAGCAGTTAGTGCTCTTAACCGCTAAGCCATCTTTCCAGCCCCCCAGATTTTCTTAACTTAAATTATCCTAGCAATCTTTTGCCTCTGGGATTTTACCTTTCTTCTTCTTTTTTTTTTTCTTTAGTGTTTCTGTATTCTATATTCCTTTCTTTCCTTTTACTCCATGGCTGGTTGTGTGGCTGTGTGGCTGTGTGGCTGTGTGGCTGTGTGGCTGTGTGGCTGTGTGGCTGTGTGGCTGTGTGTCTCGGTGGCTGGCCCTAGCATCCTCCTCTCAGTTTCCTTTCTTACTCTTCCCTCTTCTCTTCCTATCTGTCCTCTTCTGTTCTCTTCCTGTTTATTCTCTTTCTTCTCTTCTCTTCTCTTCACTTCTCTTCTCTTCTCTTCTCTTCTCTTCTCTTCTCTTCTCTTCTCTTCTCTTCTCTCCTCTTTTCTCCTCTCCTCTCCTCTGCTCTCTTCTCTTCTCTTCTCTATTTATTCTCTCTGGCAGCCATATCTATCCTTCTCTTGCCCAGCTATTTGCTGTTCAGGTCTTTTTCCCTTTATTTTAGTTTACATACTAACCACAGTTTCTGCTTCCTCCCCCAGCATCCCCCATCTTCCCTTCTAGCCTACTTCCACTGCTGCTCCATCTCTGTTTAGGTGGGGTAAGGTCTCTCTTGGAAATCAACAGAACATGGACGAGTTGCAGCGGGACCAAGCTCCTCCCCTAGCATCAAGGCTGAACAAGGCATCCCACCATAGGGAGTAGGTTCCAAAGAGCCATCTCATGCATCAGGGACAGGTCCTGGTCCCACTGCTAGGGACCTCACAAAAGACCAAGCTACATAACTGTCACTCAGATGCCAAAATCAGTCCCATTCTGGCTTCCTAGCTGCCCATCCAGAGTCCGTGAGCTCCCACAGGCTCCGGCCCTCTGTCTCTGTGGGTTTTCCAGTCATGACATTGACACCCCCTTGCTCATATCGCTCTCCACCCTCTCTTCAACTGGACTCCTGGAACTTGGCCCAGTGCTTGACTGTGGATCTCTGCATTCACTTCCATCATGTACTAGTTGGAGGCTCTGATGACAATTAGGGTAGTCACCAATCTGATTACACGGGTAGGCCAGTCCAGGCACCCTTTCCACTATTGCTTTGAGTCTTAGCTGGGGTCATTGTTGTGGTGTCCTGGGAGTTTCGCTGGCACCAGATTTCTCCCTAACTGCTAATGGCCCCTTCTCCTAAGATAACCTCTTGTCTTACTCTCCCCGTCCATCCCGTCTCCAACTCAACCATTCTGATCCCTCATGTTCACATCTCCCCATCCCTTTCCCTTTATCTCCCCCAAACCCAGTTTACCCAGGACATCTCATCTCTTTCTTTTTCCCAGAGAGATCCATGAATTCCTCTTAGGGTTCTCCTTGTTACCTAGCTTCTCTGGGGCTGAAGACTGTAGTTGGGTTATCCTTTGCTTTACATCTAATATCCACTTGTGAGTGAGTACATACCATGTTTGTCTTCCTGGGTCTGGCTTACCTCACTCAGGATGATTTTTTTTCCTAGTTCTATCCATTTTCCTGAGGCCTTTTTTTCCCCTGCTGAGTAATACTCAGTTGTGTACATATACCACATTTTCCTTATCCATTTTTGGCTGAGGGGCATATAGGTTATTTCCAGGTTCTGGCTGTTATGAATAACGCTGCTATGAACATAGTTGAGCAAGTGTCCTTGTGGTATGGTTGATCACTTTTTAGGTATATGACCAGTAGTGGTATTTCTGAGTCTTGAGGTAGATTATTTCCCAATTTTCTGCGAAAATGCTATACTGATTTCCAAAGTTGCTGTACAAGTTTGTGTTTCCACCCACAGGGGAGGAGTGTTCCCATTACTCCACAGTCTGTCCAACATAGGCAATCATTAGCATTTTTGGTTATAGCCATTCTGACAGTTGCAAGATAGTATCTCAGAGTTGTTTTGATTTGCATTTCCCTGATAGCTAAGGATGTTGAACACTTTTTTGAGTGTGTTTCCACTATTCAGGATTCTTCTGTTGAGAATTCTCTGTTTAAATCTGTACCCCATTTTTAGATGGGAATATTTGGTGTTTTGATGTCTAGTTTCTTGAGTTCTTTATATATTGTGGAGATCAGTCCTCTGTCAGATGTGTAGTAGGTAAAGATCTTTTCCCATTGAATAGACTGCTGTTTTGTCTTATTGACCACCTTCTTCACCTTACAGAAGCTTCTGAGTTTCAGGAGGTCCCATTTATTAATTGTTGCTCTCAGTGTCTGTGTTACTGGTGTTATATTCAGGAAGTTGTCTCCTGTGCCAATGCATTCAAGGCTGCTTCCAACTTTCTCTTCTATCAGCTTCAGTGTAACTGGGTTTATGTTGGAGACTTTGATTCCATGTAGACTTGAATTTTGTACAGGTTGATAGATATGGAACTGTTCGCATCTTTCTACATGCGGCCATTCAGATATGCCAAAACCCCTTGTTGATGCTTTCTTTTTTCCATTGTATAAATCTTTGTCAAAAATTACCATTCATAGGTGTGTGGATTCATGTCAGGGTCTTCAATTCAATTCCATGGTCCACATGCCAGTGGGTTTTTTCCCCCAATACCAAGCTGTTTTTATTAATGTAGCTCTATAGTAGAGCTTAAAGTCCGGGATGGTGATACTTTCAGAAGTTGCTTTATTGTACAGGATTGTTTTAGCTATCCTGTTTTTTTTCTCTTCCATATGAAGTTGAGTATTGTCTTTTCAAGGACTGTGAAGAATTGTGTTAGGATTTTTTTTTTTTTTTTTTGGTTTTTTGAGACAGGGTTTCCCTGTGTAGCTTTGGAGCTTGTCTTGGAACTTGCTCTGTAGACCAGGCTGGCCTTGGACTCACAGAGATCGACTTGCCTCTGACTCCTGAGTGCTGCGATTAAAGGTGTGTGTCATCACTGCCTGGCTCTGTGTTGGGATTTTGTTGGGGATTTGCATTGAGTCTGTAGATTGCTTTTGGTAAGATTGCCATTTTTATTATGTTGGTTATACCTCTCCATGATCATGGGAGGTCTTTCCATTTTCTGATATCTTCTTCAGTTTCTTAGTTTTGGTATCTGTCCTGGATCTCGCTCTGTAGACCAAGCTGGCCTTGAACTCACAGAGATCCACCTGCCTCTGCCTCCCGAGTGCTGGGATTAAAGGCGTGCACTGACGCCACTGCAGCTGCAGCCACCACCACCACCTGGATAGTTTCTTTCTTCAAAGACTTAAAATTCTTGTCATATAGGTCATTCACTTGCTTGGTTAGAGTTACCCCAAGGTATTTTATATTATTTGTGGCTATTGTAAAGGGTGTTGTTTCTCTGATTTCTTTCTTGGCCTGTTTATCATTTGTATATAGGAGGCCTACTGATTTTTTTTTGAGTTAAACTTCTATCCTGCCATATTCCTGAAGGTGTTATCAGCTGTAGGAGTTCCCTGGTAGAATTTTGGGGTCACTCATGTATTCTTTTGTTATCATCTACAAATAGCAAACGTTTGACTTCTTCCTTTCCAATTTGTATCCCCTTGATCTCCTTTTCTTGTCTTATTGCTTTAGCTAGAACTTGCAGTACTATATGGAATAGGTATTGAGGAGAGTGGACAGCCATGTTTTCTTCCTGATTTTATTGGAATCGCTTTGAGTTTCTCTCCATTAAATTTGATGTTGGCTGTTGGTTTGCTGTAAATTGCGTTTATTATGTTTAGGTATGTTCCTTTTATTCTTGATCTCTCTAGGACCTTTATTACGAAGGGGTTTTGGATTTTGTTGAAGGCTGTTTCAGCATCTAATGAGGTGATCATGTGTTTTTTTTCTTTCTGTTTGTTTATATCTTATATTAAATTGACAGATTTTAATATGTTGAACCATCATTGCATCTCTGGGGTGAAGCCTACTTGGTCAGGGTAGATAATTTTTTGATGTGTTCTTGCATTCTGTTTGCCAGTATTTTGTTGAGTATTTTTGCATCATTGTTCATGAGATAGATTGGTCTATAATTCTGTTTCTTGGTTGCATCTTTGTGTAGTTTGGGTATCAGGGTAAGTGTAGCCTCGTAAAAAGAGTTTGGCATTGTTCCTTCTGTTTCTATTGTGTGGAACAATTTGAGGTGTATTGATGATAGTTCTTTGAAATTCTGGTAGAATTCTATGCTGAAACCATCTGTTCCTGGGCTTTTTTTGATTGGGAGACTTTTAGTGACTATTTCTATTTCCTTAGCTGTTATAGGTCTATTTAAGTTGTTTATCTGGTCTAGCTTTAATTTTCTTATGTGGTATCTATCCAGAAAATTGTCCATTTCTTTTAGATTTTTCCAATTTTGTGGAGTACAGGTTTTTAAGTATGTCTGGATGGTTCTCTAGATTTCCTCATTGTCTGTTGTTATGTCTCCCTTTTCATTTCTGATTTTGTTAATTTGGATATTGTCTCTCTGCCTTTTGGTTAGTTTGGATGGCGGTTTGTCTATCTTGTTGATTTTCTCCAAAACCAACCCTTCATTTCACTGATTCTTTGTGCTGTTCTCTTTGTTCCTATTTTATTGCTTCCAGCCCTCAATTTGATTATTTCCTGGTGTCTATTCCTCCTGGGTGAGTTTGCCTCTTCTTGTTGTAGAGCTTTCAGTTGTGATGTTAAGTCACTAGTGTGAGATTTCTCCAACTTCTTTATGTGGACTTTTGATTCTATGAATTTTCCTCTCACCACTGCTTTCTTGGTGTCTCATAGGTTTGGGGGTGTTGTACATTTGTTTTCATTGAATTCTAGGAAGTCTTTAATTTATTTATTTCTTCATTGAGCCATTGGTGATTCAATTTGGCATTATTCAGTTTCCAAGAGATTGTAGGCTTTCTGTAATTTGTGCTGTAGTTGAATTCTAACTTTAAGCCGTGGTGAACTGATAACATACAGGAGGATATTCCAGTTTTTTTTTCTTTTTAATATCTGTTGAGATTTGTTTAGTGACTGAGTATGTGGTCAATTTTAGAGAATGTTCCATGGAGTGCTGAGAAGAACACATATTCTTTTGTGTTTGGGTGAAATGTTCTGTAGATGTTTATTAAGTTCATTTGTGTCATAACATCTGTTAGTTCCCTTATTTCTCTGTTAATTTTCTGTCTGGCAAACCTGTCCATTGGTGAGAGTGAGGTGTTGAAGTCTCCCACTACTAGTGGGTGTGGTTTAATGTGTGCTTTAAACTTTAATAATGTTTCTTTTACATATGTGGGTACCCTTGTTTGGGGCATAGATGTTTAGAATTGAGACTTTATCTTGATGGATTTTTCCTATGATGAATATGTAATGTCCTTCTCAATGACTTTTGATTAATTTTAGTTTGAAGTCTATTTTGTTGGATATTAGGATAGTTACACCAGTTTGCCTGTTCCATTTGAGTGGAAAATCTTTTCCTAACCTTTCACTCTGAGGTAGTGTCTGTCTTTGAAGTTGAGGTGTGTTTCTTTTATGCAGCAGAAGGATGGATCCTGTTTTCATATTCATTCTGTTAGTCTGTGTCTTTTTATAGGTGAATTGAGTCCATTGATATTAAGAGATTATTGACCAGTGATTGTTCCTGTTATTTTTGGTTATGGTGGTGATGATGGTAGTGTATGTGTTTCCTTTCTTTGGGTTTTACTATTGTGAGATTATCTATTGCCTATGATTTTGTGGATGTAACTGAGTTCTTTGTGTTGGAGTTTACGTTCTACTACTTTCTGTAGTGCTGTATTTGTGGATAGATATTGTTTAAATCTGGTTTTTCCATGGATTATCTTGTTTCCTCCATATATGGTGATTGAGAGTTTTGCTGGGTATAGTCATCTAGGCTGTCATTACTTGGCCTCTTTCATTTGCAGCTCTTAAAATTTTTTCTTTATTCTTTGTGTTTAGTTTTTTATTTTTTGATCCAGCTATTTGGTGTTCTGTAAGTTCCTTGTACCTTTATAGGCACGTTCTTCTTATGTTGGGAAAGTTTTCTTCTGTGGTTTTGTTGAATATGTTTTTATGCCTTTCAGCTGGGATTCTTCTTCTTCTACCCCTATTATTCTTAGGTTTGTACTTTCCTTGGTGTCCCAGATTTCCTGGATGTTTTGTGTTAGGAATTAATTGGATCTAACAATCTTTGGCTGGTGAATCTATTTTCTCTATCGTATCTTCAATGCCCGAGATTCGTTCTTCCATTTCTTTCGTTCTGTTGGTGATGTGTGCATCTGTCGTTCCTGTTTTTCCCCCATATTTTCCATTTGTAGTGTTTTCTTTATTTTTTCTGTTTCTGTTGTCAAGTCTTGAATCATTTTCTTCACCTGATTGGTTGTTTTATATTATGCTTTCTATAAGGGATTTATTGATTTCTTCCAATTTTTTGTTTGACTCTTCCTTGACTTCTTTAAGGGAATTTTTCATTTCCTCTTTAAGAGCCACTATCATCTCATAAAATGAGTTTTAAGTTCATTTTCTTGTTTTTCAACTGCATTGGAATGTTCAGGTTTTGCTGTTGTAGGTCATTGTGTTCTGGTGCTGCCATATTGCTCTTTTGGTTGTTTAATGTATTCTTACAACTGCATTTCTCCTCTTTGCTTCCAACTGGTGTGGCTTGTGCCTGTGCCTGTTCTTCCATCTTTTGTTGTTTGCACCTATGCCTATAGAGTCTGCTGGGGTTGTGGAGGAGGACTGGTTATGGGGAGGGTTTTCAGGTGTTTGGGGTGGAGTGGCAGAGTGGGTCTTGGTGTGACAGTGCCCATTGGGTTGCAGGGGTAGGGGCACAGTCTGGAGGCAGGTATCTTATCTGTCTGCACTCTGTTGGGGACTGCATCAGAGCAGTGGATTTCCACCAGTGGTGGGAACAGGGTCCAGTTCCCTTTCTGGTGCTGGGTTGGCAGGAGGAGGAGCACCAAATGTGTGCTAAGGTATAGTTAGGGCCAGTACTTTGGGGTAGTCCTGCTGAGAGGCCAGTCACTCACCTGTTTTTCTACCTGGTGTGGTTTGCACTTGTGCCTATATAGTCTGCTGTGGTTGTGGGGGAGGGCTGGCTATAGGGAGGGTTTTCAGGTGCTTGGGGTTGAGTGACCAGGACAACATCCAGTGGAGTGGCCAGGACAACATCCAATGGGTGTTGAAGATGGTGGTACAGCCTGGAGGCAAGTATCTCACCTGTCTGCAGGCTGGTGGGCACTGTCCCATTCAGCGTTTTATTAGACCAATCAGGTGTTTTAGACAGGCACAGTAACACTGCTTCACAGAGTTAAACAAATGCAACATAAAAGAATGCATCACATCTTTGCATCTTTAAACAAATATTCCACAGAGTAAATGAATGTAACACACCTTAAACTAATATTCCATAACATGTTAGTGATCTGTGTATTTTACTCGAGACTAGAATGGTTCTTTTTTTTTTTTTTTAAGATTTATTTATTTATTATATATACAATGTAATGTCTGCATGTATCCCTGCAGGCCAGAAGAGGGCACCAGATCTCATTACAGATGGTTGTGAGCCACCATGTGGTTGCTGGGCATTGAACTCAGGACCTCTGGAAGAACAGCCAGTGCTCTTAACTGCTGAGCCATCTCTCCAGCCCTAGAATGGTTCTTATTACCAGTCATTTAATGACAGTGAAACACAGAAGGCCTATGCTGAGAGCTCTTTTTCTGAGATTTGCTCTTTTACCTGCCTTTGAAAACTTTAGGAAACATCAGGCATTGAATCTTATTCATTCATCGGTTTCTGTTATCCCCATTTATGCTCATTTTTCAGAGAAACATCGAATATGTGGTAAACATGAGAATATCTTGGATCAAGGCTCAAAGTACATTGTTTATCAGCATGTGAATATCCAACAGAAGTCTTACAATAAGCTCAACAAAATGCTTTATGAATACTCTCAGTGTACACCTTTTAACACACGTGAAACTACAGGAAACTGCAACAAGTATGGATGTGGTAATCACAGGGATGCCTCTATTGGATTATCAAACCTAAACAGTCATAAAAGTGGGAATACTGAAGAAGAACCTTGCAAATATAAAGACAGTGGGAAATGTTTAAATTTGTATTCCATCACTACTCAAAATCAAAGCATACACAATGGATGGAAAAAGCAGAAAAATACAATGTATGATAAATCATTTGACTTGAAACTTAAACTTACTCTGAAACAAATCCGTAGTGGAAAGAAATCACATCAATGCAGGAAATATGGTAAATGCCTCCAGGCCTACTGCAGCTTCAGCATACATCAGACAACTCATTATAGAGTGAAACCCTATGAATGTAAACCAAGTGGCAAATGTTTTAATCAGATGTATCAAATTAAAAACCATTACAATACCCTTCCTCAAAAAATGACCTTACCAATGTAGTGATTGTGAGAAATCCTTTACCAGAGGTTCATGTCTTAGAAATCATCAGAGAATTCATATAGCAAAGAAACATTACAAATGGAGTAAACTTGAGAAACCTTTTTCAAGTAGTTCATATCTTAAAATACATCAGAGAACTCATACAAGAGAGAAAACTCACAAATGTAGTGAATGTGAGAAATCTTTTACACATGCCTCAAGTCTTAAATTACATCAGAGAATTCATACAGGAAAGAACCTTTACCAATGTAGTGAATGTGAGAAATCCTTTCCATGTGGCTCAGGACTAAGAAAACATCAGAGAATTCATACAGGAGAGAAACCTTACCAATGAAGTGATTGTAAGAAATCCTTTAGCAGAGGCTCAAGTCTTAGAAATCATTGGAGAATTCATACAGGAGAGAAACCTTACAAATGTAATAAATGTGAGAAATCTTTTACATGTGGCTCAAATCTTAGAGTACATCAGAGAATTCATACAGGAGAAAAACCTTACAAATGTAGTCAATGTGGGAGATCGTTTACATGTGGTTCAGCGCTTAGAACACATCAGCTATTTCATACTACAGAGAAACCTTACAAATGTAGTGAATGTGAAAAATCATTTACAAGTGGCCCAGATCTTAGAGTACATCATAGAATTCATACAGGACAAAAGCCTTACAGATGTAGTGAATGTGAGAAATCCATTGCAACTAACTCAAATCTTAGAAGACATCAGAGAATCCACACTGGACAAAAACCTTACAAATGTAGTGAATATGAGAAGTCCTATATAAATGCCTCTCATCTTAGAGTTCATCAGCGAATTCATACAGGAGAGAAGCCTTACAAATGTCGTGAATGTGAGAAGTCCTTTACCTATACCTCAATCCTTAGAAAACATCAGAAAATTCATACCCGGGAGAAAAGTTTCAGTTGTAAATAATGTGGTGTATGTTTTATCCTAGATCTGTCTTATAAAGCAGTGTAAGCTCTATACCAGAAAATCATGAAAACGAGAAACTTGTGAAATCCTTTATGTAATGTTGAATCCTTAGAGAATATCAAGAGTTTACACAGAAGCAAAATTCTGAATGTGACAATGTTGGAAAATTTTCATTAAAACATTTTTAAAACCAGAGGTGAGTGCCTGGGTTATAGTCAGAGAGGCAACTGCGCCTGGGTCCCACTGCTGGACACAGGCCACTCCAGGAGGATCTGACCAACTTGGTCCCAGTTGCCTGCCAATCGGCGGGCCCTGTGGGAAGGCCCTCCTTTTCCAAGAGTGCATTCAGACACTGCAGTCTCTACACCCTGCCCCCACACCCATTTGCCCGAGACCCCAGCCACTTCCTGAGACTCAGAGACCAGCCCCCAGCTTCCATCCTGCCCTGGAACTCCCATCTGGACCAGAGACCAGAGGAACTCCCATCTGGACAAGAGGAGCTCCAATCTGGACAAAATAAAGAGACTCCAGGGACGTCCTGAAACTCAGAGTCCAGTCCCTCAGCTTCTATCCGGCCAGCACTCTCATCTGGACCAGCACTCCCATGTGGCCCAGAGCTTCCATCTGGACCAGAGGCTCCCTAAATCTGTCAACTCTCTCAGGACCAAGGACACTGATAAGACCAAGAACAAACACAAGAGGAGTTGGGCAGACGTCAAGGCAGAAGTACATACAACAAAATAAAGAGCAATACAGCATCACCAGAACCTAGCCCTTCTCCAACAGCTAGACCTGAACATCACGGAACGGAAGAAGAAGAAGAAAACAACCTTATAAGTAACATGATGAAGAGGGTAGAGCCTTATATAGAAGAAATAAAAAATAAAGTAGAGGAACAGACAAACAAAAAATGGGAAGAACGCTATAAAAAACTAGAGGAAAGGACAATTAAAGCAGAAGGAAACAATAAATCCTTGAATGAAAATCATGAAAAAGCAAGGGTTACAGTCCAGGACCTGAAGAGGGAAATAGAAAAAATGAAGAAGACACTAGCAGAAGGAATGTTGGAAATAGAAAATCTGAGTAAACAAACAGGAACTTCAGAGGCAAGTATAACCAACAGAATGCAAGAGATGGAAGAGTGTGTAGAGAGCTGCGTGCAGTTGTTCCTTAAAGATAGCGCTGGCTTCCACCTTACACCTTCCCGATGGTGAGTGCTCTCAGTGATAAACAACTCCTTATTTGGCTAAGGCTGAGATTCTGGCTTGTTTCTGCATTCCTGGGCCCATCGGTGTTGCCCACGTGGCGTGCCTGGGTTGGCTGCCCAGAGCCTATATAAGGAGTGAGGGGGTTTCCCCAGGGGAGAAGAAGACTGTTCATGGTTCCTGAATAAACTGCTGAAAGAAGAGCTCAGTGTTGGTTCTTCCTTGCTGGTCGAGGCGGTCGTGACAAGTGGTGGCCTGTAAAGGGAAACCCTCAACTCCTACCAGAGGCTCAGAACTTTCTGTGATCTGGGCAGTGCACTGGTATGTTCCCAGGCAAGGTGGGAATCTTCGATAAAAGCGGGTAAAAAATTGCTCTTCTCTGCAGATATAGAGAGAGCAGGACAAAAAGCTCACCATTAGGCGAATCGAAAGCAAAGGACTATATGTAAGAGATTGCTAGGTTGGTTATGGGCGCTGCTCCATCTGCTAGGGCAGTTAAGGGCGCTGCTCCATCATACCCAATTTTTTTGGCTCTTGACGAGCTGCTTCATTCAAAAAATTTGAAACTGATAAAGAGCATTGTGAAGAAATTTTTAGAGGAATGTGATATCGTTGCCCCGTTGTTTGCCGTTTCTGGAAGCCTTATGGGAAAAACTGGGAAGGGACTTGGCTTCTGCCTCCGAGCAAGGGACTCTTAAGGGCAGAGTGAGGACTGTCTGTAAGCTGATAAGAGGCTGTCTTGAGGATTAACGCTGCAATGAGGCAGTGGAGAATGGACAGGCTGCGTTACAAATGTTACAGGAGGAGAGATCAGAAAAGGCAGGCAGTGAGAAGGGACAGAGTGAAAAAGAAAAATTGTGCCCTGACCTTGCTGATATAGAGAGTTTGGAGTCTACAGACTCGGAGGAAGAGATAAGGCCACTTGTAGAACAGAGGAAAGAGACGAGGATAAAAGGGAGAGAGAAGAAGAAAAAGGGAGATCCAGACAGAGAAGGATGCTGCGCGCCCTCCACATGTCAAGCAGCGCTCTCGGCTCCCCCTCCTTATGTGGAGGGTGGGGTTGGCAGTTCAGGGCTCACTTTCAGTCCAGGGGTTTAGAAGGCAGTCAGAATGGAATTACATCTGGCTTACCCAGCGTTCCAAGATCCACAAGGTAATCAATACAAGGAGCCCTTACATTTCAAGGTGATAAAATTTCTGGCTGAGTCCTTGTGGACCTACGGGATCACAGCCTCTTTCACTATAGCCCAGGTGGAGGCTTTGAACAGGCACTGCATGACACCCAGTGATTGGAGTGGGCCTGCAAGAGCATGCTTGAGCCCCAGGACAGTACCTAGACGGGAAGGCCTTTTTGATTGAGTTTGCCAGCAAAGAGGCTGCAGCCAATCAGGCTGGCCGAAATCCCTTTGGGACAGAGATATGCTGCTTGGTCAGGGCTGATTCGCTAATCAACATACGGGGTACCCAGTTCAAGTCTATGAACAGATCAATAAGATAGGCATCATGAGTCTCATGGTACAGCTAAAGGAATGGTAAAATGGAAAGATGTGTTAATAGGGCTCTGGTGCGGGCCTGATCCTGTGCTGACATGGGCACAAGGTTCTGTTTGTGTTTTCGCTCAGGATCAACAAGATCCGGTGTGGGTGCCTGAACGCCTCACTAGAAGAGTCCATGAGGAAATCCATGATGGTCAAAATGACGATCCTCCTGCTCTTCCTCATGACAATGCAGCTGGGAATGCTGGAAAAAAGATGGGGGATACTGTCTGTGTTCCTGAGACCGATGCCAGTTCGCCATGATGCCAAGTTGTTTCCATGGTTATTTAGCATTGTAATTGGACCAGAGGGTTTGACAACCTGATGGAACAGCTGAGGGTGGCTATTGTCATGGTGAACTCGACCCGGGTGGATGCTGCATTGGCAGAGGGATTGTATTTGTGGATCTCTAATGCCATGAATCATCTTATGGAGTGGGCGGGTCTGGAAGCTTTGATGGGCCTCCTGGTGTTGGTCTCCCTGGTTTGTCTGTGGTGCATCTGCTGGATTAAGGTTTTCCAGCAACGCAATGCAGCCATGATTATTCAAGCCTTTACAGCCATTGAAGCAGGACAGTCCCCCCATGCATGGTTAGCTACCATGAAACATTAATTTCCTTAGCACAGGATGTCAGGCCTGGACACTGCACTTGGGACCTACCATACTGTGGGCCCTGAGAAGAGCATGCCTGATTGGCATTGTGGGTTGATGCCGTGTTTCCCACCTCTGTGCAAAGGTATCGATCAGGTCTGGGTACTCGTCGGATGGATGACACCCGCATGAGGATCAGTATAAGATCTCTAAGTTTCTCAACAGAGATCAGACCTCTTCTCTTTCCTGTTGCTATAATATAAAAAGGGGGAACTGTAGAGAGCTGCATGCAGCCGCACCTTAAAGATGGCACCAGCTTCCACCCTCCACCTTCCCAATGGTGATTGCTCTCATTGATGAACAACTCCTTATTTGGGTAAGGCTGAGAATCTGGCTTGTTTCCGCATACCTGGGCCCATCGGTGTTGCCCACGTGGTGTGCTAGGGTTGGCTGCCCAGAGGCTATATAAGGGGTGAGCGGGTTTCCCCAGGGAAGAAGAAGACTGTTCAAGGTTCCTGAATAAACTGCTGCAAGAAGAGCTCAGTGTTGCATCTTCCTTTCTGGTCCAGGCGGTCTTGACAAGAGAGGATATGGTGTTGAAGATACGTTAGAAGAAATAGATTCATCAGTCAAAGAAAACACTAAAACCAACAAAGTCATGACCCAAAATGTCCAAGAAATTTGGAACACCATGAAAAGACCAAACATACGAATATTAGGGATAGAGGAAGGAGAACAATACCAACTCAAAGGCACAGAAAATATGTTTAACAAGATCATAGAAGAAAACTTCCCCAACATAAAGAAGGAAATGCCTGTGAAGATACAAGAAGCCTATAGAACACAAAACAGACTAGACCCCCCCAAAAAGTCCCCTCGGCATATATAATTAA
>NW_023413893.1:0-21853 GCF_903995425.1 Onychomys torridus | reverse complement strand
GGGGGCCTACGTCATTGCCGGGCTCCGGGATGGGGGCCTACGTCATTGCCGGGCTCCGGCATGGGCGCCGCCATGATGCGGTACGGAACTCACGGGCCTCCTCCCGGCGCCTCATCGCTCCAGCTCGCGCGCCTAAGCTCGAAGCCTCCGGAAGGCGCGGCCGTCAGCAACTGCGCATGTCTGTGGCTCGAGGCCCCGCCCCGCGCCCACGGGCGCCGCCATGTTGGGGTCCTCGCGCCGGACACGTAGGCGTCCGCGTAAGATGCCGGTCGGCGCGCGCTGCTGCCGCCAAGATGGCGTCCATGCGGGAGAGCGACACGGGCCTGTGGCTGCACAACAAGCTGGGCGCCACGGACGAGTTGTGGGCGCCGCCCAGCATCGCGTCCCTGCTCACCGCGGCGGTCATCGATAACATCCGCCTCTGCTTCCACCGCCTCTCATCGGCTGTGAAACTCAAGCTGCTGCTCGGGACGCTGCATCTTCCGCGCCGCACGGTGGACGAGGTGAGGGCGCGGGCCGGCCTCTCTCCGTCCAGAGCGCACATCCTGTCTCCAGCCCGCACCTGCGCCGCACCTTCCCTTTATCCCGCTGGCCGCGCGCGTCTCCGGGGCGGCGCCGCTGGGCCTCCCCCCTCGGCCCGACGCCTCAGCGCCTCCAGCCGCTGGGCTGCGGTCGGGGATCGGGGGTGGTGGGCCCAAGGCCGGAACAGCCCTCAGCCAGGCTGGCCCGGCGCGGAGTACTGGACACTGCCTGCCCGAAGCCTCCTTTGGGTTGGGGCTCTTAGTAACTTTCCAAGTGACTGCTGACGTTAATTTTGTTTCTTTTGCCTCACGGAGTATCAGTCTGCTTAGCTTCCTCTTTATTCTGTGCACTCCAGTTCATTCTTATTCCATGTTGCATCTCTGTGCAAAATGCAAACACACACAAAAAATAAGAGATGTACAGGGTCTCGCTGTGTAGCCCAGGTTGACCAGGTTGGGTGTCCTCCAGCATCAGTATCTGGAGGGCTGGGATTGCAGGTCTGGGCCACCACATCTGACAGCAAAAACACCGCTTTAGTTTTTCAACATTTCTGGGTACTGTTTTATCATTAAGGTTGGTTTTAGTTTTCGTTACGCTATAAAAAATAAGGCAACTGCATGATTTTTCAGTTTAGCAAATATTAATAGCTAAAAGACCCACTCCTGTTATCTCCTCCATACGAGAGAACAAGGCTGCATCCTCCAAAGCAACTCCATGCTTCTCTATCTTTCCCACAAGAGTAAACATTTATGTTTTTTTTTCCAGTATTATCAATTTGTGTGCATTCCTAGCAGGAGTATTTAGTTTCGGCCTCATTTGAACTTAATGTGGCAGCATGTTACCATGTTACATGCATTTTCCGTGTGGTGTGGGTGTGTCTTCTGTCAGGAGACTCCTGGACAGATTCATCCAAGTTGCTGCAGACAGTTTGATTTTCCACGCATTATGTGGTGTTCCATTCGCCGAGCACACAGCATTTGGACGATTAGGTTGTGGCAAGTTTTTTCATTCTTTTATTTCTGTTTCATGTCAGCTGGTTCTGTTGTGACTGGTACCAGGTGACGGTGAGCGTGCATTTTTCTAGAAGTAGAAATGTGGTTGGCAGCAGGATTATGGCAAGTGGCTTTTCAAAGTGATATTATCAAGTGATACTAAAACATGTAGGGCAAGTAAATGTGTGGGTATTAGTAGGATGTTTGGTTGAACGTTGTCTCTGCTTATTTTTCTGTTGGGCTTTTTGTGTGTGGGTTCAATTCCCCCCCGCTCCCCGTTGTCTGTTTCTCTTGACTTGCTGCTTTGGAGGAATATTCTTTTTAATAAATGCTGGCTACTGTCTTAGTTCGGTGACATGTTTCTGCAGTTTCACAGATGTGGCTTAGCTTTTTGGATGAAGGTCTTGGTTCTTAGCCAAGTGGTGAACTGCCTCTCCTTCCCTGTGGTCAATGCCTGCTTGGCCTTGAACAGCAGGTGGGGATCTCAGTATTTGCTAATGTGTTAAAGAGTTCATAAGAATTGTGTCACCTTATTTTTTAATTTTTGCTACATTTATTTATTACATTCCTGCACTTTATATATGGAGGTCACAGAACACCTTGTGAGAGTAGGTTTTTTTCTGAAAGTTGAACTCTGGTTGTCAGACTGAGTGCATTGGAAGTGTCTTTACTTACTGCTAAACCGTCTTGCTGGCCCTTAGGTCCACTCACATTTGTTTGGCTTTATGTTTGTTGTGTTTGTTTGTTTGTTTTGGTTTTTCGAGACAGGGTTTCTCTGTGTAGCTTTGTACCTTTCCTGGAACTCACTCTGTAGCCCAGGCTGGCTTTGAACTCACAGAGATCCGTCTGGCTCTGCCTCCCGAGTGCTGGGATTAAAGGCATGCGCCACCACCACCGCACAGCTGTTTGTTTGTTTTTAATAAGAATCTCTCACTATGCAGCCCTGACTGGCCTGGAACTCACAGAGTTCCATCTTTCTCTGCCTCCAGTGCTGGGATTAAAGAAATGCACACTGTGTTTGGCCTTGTAACAGTTTTTAATCTCACATTAATGCTAGCTTAGTTGTCTTTTCTCTTGGTGTGAGTGTTGGGTGATTTGAATGAGGATGTCCCCCAAAGGCTCTGGGATTTGAATACTTGGCTCCCAGTTAGTAGCACTGTTTTAGGAGGCTTAGGAGGTGTGGCCTTCCTAGAGGAAGTATATTACGGGAGTGGGGTGAGCTTTCAGACTGCTCATTTCAAGTTCGTTCTTTGCTTCATCGTTGTGGTGAAGATGTGAACCCTCAGCTCTGCTCCAGCCATGAGTTTGCTGCTTGTTGCCACACCTCCCTGCCATGGTGGCTTTCATACTGGAACCCTAAATTCCTTGTTCTATAAATTGCCGTGGTCACGATGTTTATCACAGCAATAGAAAATAACTACTATAGTGTTGTCTTAGTTTGGTTTCTGTTGCCGTGATAAGATACCATAACCAAAAACAACTTAGGGACTAGCTTATTTCAGCTTGAGTTTATACAGTCTGTCCTGGAGGAAGTCGGGGCAGGAAACTCAAGGCAGGAACCTAAAGCAGGAACTGAAACAGAGGCCCTGGAGGAGTGCTGCTTACTGGCTTGTTCAGCCTTTCTTACAAACCACAGGACCACCTGCTTGGAGTAGCACCACCCACACGTGGCTGAGTCCTTCGAAATCAATCACAAGTCAAGAAAATGAGTCTATTGTGGTGGCACACGCCTTTAATGTGAGCACTCAGGAGGCAGAAGTAGGCGGACCTCTTGAGTTCCAAGCCATCCAAGTGAGACAGCCTCAAAAAAAAAAATAAAAAATAAAAATAAATAAATAAAAGTGGAAGTTGTCCCAGCAGACTTGCCTATAAGTCAGTGGTATGGAGCACTAACCAGCACAGCTGACTCCTAGTCATCTTGACATACAAACACATTAAAACATCACTGTTAAAACATAATGTCTCCAGTTGTTGTTTATCCCTAAAGTCATGTTAATATCAAAATATAAAATACAGTTCAACTGTTTAAGTCCCTATCTTTTTCCTTTTCTTTTATTTATTTATTTTATTTTATTTTTTGCTTTTCGAGTCAGGGTTTCTCTGTATAGCCCTGGCTGTCCTGGAATTCACTCCGTAGGCCAGGCTGGGCCTCAAACTCACAAAGATCTGCCTGCCTCTACCTCCCAGGTGCTGGGATTAAAGGTGTGTGTCACCACCACCGGGCAAGTCCTATGGTCTTTTTTAAAATTTCATCACTTAGGGGGCTGGAGAGATGGCTCAGAGATTAAAAGCACTGGCTGTTCTTCCAGAGGTCCACTACATGGTGGCTCATAACCATCTGTAATGAGATCTGGTGCCTTCTTCTGGCATGCAGAACACTGTATATATAATAAATAAATAAATCTTTTTTAAAAAAGTTTCATCACTTTAAAAATCGAAGCTCTCTGTAAAAATCCAGTGTCTCAAAGTATAATGGACTTTCTCTTGAGCTTCTGGGCTCCATCTCTCTGATTCTGCCATCCACAGCACATAGAGCTTGTTTCGTAAGCTCATAGGCTCAAGCTAGCTCCCCTCCACAGTTTCAGCCGCCCTTGGTGGCCGTCCCGTGGTACTAGCATCTACAATAAGCCGGGGTCTCCACAGGCTGCACCTTTGACAATGGTGTCTTGGCCTTTCTGCAGGGACTCCAACCTCAGTCCTTCCCCAGGAGACTCACACATTACCAAGTTCAGCTGCCAGCTTGAGATGCAGCTTTTTCCACCCTCTGGACTACAGCTGTGTGTGCTCACCTGAAGGAAATTTCCCAAAAGGTTTTGCCTCAGTGATGATGTTTCTTTTTAATCACAGCTGATTCTGGTCAGCTCTTACTGACCAGAAACCACAGATTTCTCAATTCAAAATATCACAGGAGCAGACTGGATAGATAGAGTCTTTGCTTCTCTCTGAAAGTTCATACACCAGGCCTCCATTATCTGCACTGGTTTAAACATTCCCGTCTTCCAAGCTCCCATAACAGTTCACTAAGCTCTAAGCACTGAATGGTTTTTCCATCCAAAGCTCCAGTTGTGTCCACAATCCTCCCCAAACAACATGGTCTGTCTGTCACTCATTGCAATACCCCACATCTGATACTGATTTCTATCTTAGTCTGCTTTCTGTTTCTGTAATAAAACACCATCACTAAAAGTGACTTGGAGAGGAAAGCTTTGCTTCAGCTTAGCTTAGAGTCCCTTATGGAGGGAAATCCTAGGAACAGGAGCAGAGGGTGTGGCGCAACAATGCTTACTAGCTTGCTCCCTGTGCCTCATTCCGAAGGTTTACTTTGTTTTGTTTTGTTTCCAGACAGGGTTTCTTTGTAGCCCTGGCTGACCTGCAATTCACTCTGTAGACCAGGCTAGCCTCTCCAGTGGCTTCACACTGCTTTCTTATACCATTATAGCCTGGGGCAACACCCTCAACAGTGGGCTGTGTTCTATCACATCAGTCTTCAATCAAGAAAAATAGCCAGTGTGGTGGCTCACACCTTTAATCTTAGCATTCGGGAGGCAAATGGATTTCTGTGACTTCAAGGCCAGCCTGGTCTACATAGTGAGTTCTAGTACAACCAGAGCTACATAGAGACCCTGTCTCAAAACAGAAGGAAAGAAAATAAGTCTGTGGTGGCACATGCCTATAATATTAGCACTCTGGAGGCAGAGGCAAGCAGACTCTGAGAATTTGAGGCTAGCCTGGTCTACATAGTGAGTTCCAGGTCATGAGTTATATGGTGAGATCCTATCTCAAAAAGAAAAAGAAAGAAAAGAAGTAATAGTGCCCCCATGGACTCGCCATGGGACCAGTCTGGTTGCAAACATGTTCTCAACTGAAGAGTCCCTCTTCCCAGAGGACTCCAGTTGTGTCATTGTTGACAAAATCTAACCAGCACAGAGGTGTATAAATGTCTCTCTGTATAGTGTTATATACGTGAATATGTATGTAATTCTCAGACTCTGTACAGCCTTATTCATTCTGTAGACGCTAAGTAAAACCACAGTTTTCAACCAATTTCATCAAAGAGAAAGGTCTTTCAGTGGTCTGTTTCAGTTGTTCAGTGAGGGATGCAGAATTAGGTGGAGCTGCTAACACCTTACTGTGAGGTTGGGAAGTAAGATACCTTGTGTAAGGATGCAATGATCACAGAGATCATAGGAACTGACATGGTGGTGCTTGAGTGAATTTAAAGCCTTGAGGAAATGGGAAGTGCTGCTCCTGAATAGGATGGTACTTAGGAGCAGGCTTTCTTGGACCACCAACCAGCTCCCAAATCAGGACACGGAGACTTATGAAAACTTGGCCTTAGCTTAGGCTAGCTCTTATGACTTAATTTAACCTGTTTCTCTTATCTCTGTTTTGCCTCAGGGCTTTTTACTTTTCTTTGATTCTGTATGTTCTACTTTTCCTGCTTCCTCTGTATCTGGCTGACTGCTGGCTGCCTGACTAGTTGGCCTCTGGTGTGTCCCTCTCTCCTTTGTTCTCTCTGTTCTTCCTGAATCTAGATTTCTCCTATTTATTCTCTGCCTGACAGCCCTGCCTAGCCCTCTCCTGCCTACCTATTGGCCATTCAGCTTTTCATTAGACCAATCAGGTGTCTTAGGCAGGCAAGGTAAAACAAATGCAGCACATCGTTACATAATTAAACAAATGCAGCAATAAACAAATGTAACCAGCATCTTTACATAGTTTAGAATAATATTCCACAACCAGCAAGTACTTCCCAAACTATAGAAACAACAGAAACATCTGGGCTGCCTGGACAGCCACCTAAGGTTCCTTTGCAATGTTGGGGCACATCCATCTTCTTCAGCCTACAGGCCTTAGAATATCTGGCAGGGCTTTTCTGTGAAGCAGGAATTTTGAAAGGACTGTCCTGCCTTGTTTTGGCAAAGTTCAGCAGTCACTTTCCTGTGTGTCCTGCATGTCCAGTGTGTACAGCCCGTTGTCAGCAGTTGAGGCTAGGGCAGTTTCTGCCCAAATGGCTAGCTTTGCCACAGTGAAAGCAAACTCCATATGGGAGTTTCTTCAATGCCCATCATCCTTTTTTGAAGTAAGTGATGCTGCCAAGAACAGATATGTCTTGCTGTCATGAAAAGCCTTAGGTTATTAAACATCTTTAATGCCATATTCTGTAGGTCTCTGAAGCATTTGAAGATCATGTATCTCATCTGACATGTATGTTTGACCTTGAAAACATAGCTAACATGACTATAAGTTTGATTACTATAGATGACTACTAACCTGCATTCTTAATTATATATTATATTTTTCAATGAGCTGCATAAGCACAATACCCCCAAACAAGAGTAGAAACATATATGCAGTATCCCATAATTTTAAATTTGTATCAATATACCAAAATCCATACTAATGTAAAATATTTGAGGTTAATAGATGTCTTTTTATCCTATATTCTTCTATCTCCCCCTAAACGATGACAAGCATCCATAACCTACTGAATGACCAAAACCACCACCCCAACTCCTACAAATGTGGGTGTTGTGTTCTCTTGACTGCTTCCTGTTGTCTGAGGATGATGCCATCTTTAAGGGACCCTGAGAAAATTAAGATAATGGTCAAGTCCTAGGAAAAGTAGTTATAACCTTTGCTGTCCAGTCTCAGAACTCTTCCCAGCTGAGGGATCAGTATATGTCACCTGTCATCTACCTTTTTGTTTATTTTTTTGTCTGTAGCCAAGATTTTCAGGAGATCTCCCCTGACCAAACCTGATCTGTTAACCTTGAAGGAATCCACAGCATTTGGTTCTTTTCTTTTCTTTTAAAGATTTACTTATTTATTATGTATACAGAAGAGGGCACCAGATCTCATTATAGATGATTGTGAGCCCACCATGTGGGTGCTGGGAATTGAACTGAGGACCTGTGGAAGAGCAATTTGGTTGCTCTAACCTCTGAGCCATCTCTCCAGGCCTGCCTTTTGTTTCTTAATGGAAAACAAAAGCATAACCTCTCCCCCAGTGCAATGCATTTTCTGAATTCCATTTTAAAGTTAAGGTATCCCTAAAGTATCTAGGCTGGATTAATTCAACAGTCCCTCTCAGCATCTATTGTTCGCTCATCAACATTCAGAAAATTCAAAGCAGCAACATCATCTCAGAATCCTGACTCCCTGTGTATTTCCCATCTTTATGTGACTTTTTCCCTTTATATTACTTTAATCTCTCTTTAAGGACTTTATTAATTTTAAATTTTAGTTTTTCCTATGACTGTCTATACCCATTTTCTTTTGTCTTTCTTTCTTGTTTTTTTTTTTTCTTCCGAGACAGGGTTTCTCTGTGTAGTTTTGGTGCCTGTCCTAGATCTTGCTCTGTAGACCAGGCTGACATCAAACTCACATATCCACCCTGGTTCTGCTCCCCGAGTGCTGGGATTAAAGGCATGTGCCACCACTGCCCGGCTATACCCATTTTTCTTTTCTTTCTTTTTCTTTCTTTCTTTCTTTCTTTTTTTTTTAATGATTTATTTATATGTATACAGGCATGTATGATCAGAAGAGGGCACCAGACCTTATTACAGATGGTTGTGAGCCACCATGTGGTGCTGGGAATTGAACTCAGAACCTCTGGAAGAGCAGTCAGTGCTCTTAACCTCTGAGCCATCTCTCCAGCCCCTATTTTCTTTTCTTTCTTCAGCCTATGCAAATTTTAAAACACACTGTAACCTGTTTAGAGTTTTTTCCCTCTTAAAAAAACCTTCTGGACCTGTCTTTACTGAGTGTCTCTAGCCTTTTCTGACCATGTGAGCCAGACCTTAAACTGCTAAGCTGCTGCTGTGTTGCTCTGGTGGCTGGCTCTGCCCCTTCCTTGTGTTCATTATTACAGCCAGCCTTAAGACTGCAACCTGGCCTCTGTTGGGAGCTGGACTGGAGTTTAACTTTTAAGCATTCATTCATCCCAGCTCTGGGATGTTGGTTGTCCCGCACTGTGGCAGGTGTTTCTACTAGCTTGTGGTTTCTACTTAGTGTGCTGGTTCTGCAGAGCCTCTTAAAGGAGCCATATCCTCTTCTCTCTCTTTTGTTTTTTATTTATTTATTTATTCAGTTTTCTCAGGCCCTATGTGGAAATTTGGGCCCCATGTTGGAATGACAAATATAACAGGCTTTCTTTTGGGCCGCCAGCCAGCTCCTAAATCATGACACAGAGACTTTTTTGTTGTTGTTTTTGTTTTTGTTTTTCTGAGACAGAGTTTAGAGCCTTTCCTGGAACTCACTCTGATAGACCAGGCTGGCCTCGAACTCACAGAGATCCACCTGCCCCTCTCTCTCCAGTGCTGGGATTAAAGGTGTGCACCACCACCGCCTGGCAAAGAGACTTCTATTATGAATGCTTGGCCTTACCTTATGCTTGTCCCACTAGGTTCTTATAACTTAGCCTGTCTCTCTTTGTCTGTGCTTTGCCTTGGGGCTTTTTACCTTTCTTCCCTTCTATATGTCTCACTTTCACTGTTTCCTCCACGTATGGCTGGTACCTCCCTCTTCTTCTCCTTGTTCTCTTCTCTTTTCTCATCATCTCCTGACCTAGATCCCTCCTACTTGTTTCTGGCTGCCTGCTAGCCCACCTACACCTCTACTGTCTAGTCTTGGCCATTCAGCTTTTTATTAGACCAATCAGTTTCCTTAGGCAGCAAGGTGAGAAGCGAACACATCTTTACATAATTAAACAAATGCAGGATAAACAAAGTAATACATCTTTACACAGTTAAAGTCATATTCCACAACAGGTTTCACAGTGGTTACTGCCACAGGCCACCCAGAGGCTGCAGTGTGGAAATGGGTAGATCCGTGGCAGGGGCATTTGAAGCTGCCACTGTTCCAGGAGGACAAAACAGGGCTGGTAGCATGTAATTGGCATCTTTCTTCTGTCTTGGCAGATGAAGGGCGCGCTGATGGATATTATCCAACTGGCTACCCTGGACTCAGATCCTGGGTCCTCATGGTTGCTGACATTCTGAAATCCTTTCCTGACACGGGCTCACTGAATCTAGACCTCGAGGAGCAGAACCCCAATGTTCAAGACATCTTAGGAGAACTTAGAGAAAAAGGTATGTTGTAGCATGAATCTTAAAATGTCTTAATAAAATCAAACCTGAGCCAGTTATTGGGGTGAATGCTGGAAGATCAGAGAAGCAGAACAAGCCTCACCTCGCCAGTTCCTCAGCTGGTCTTGTGTCTTCAGACTGCAAGCTTCTGTGTCCTCATCCCAAATGGCTTCAGAAGCTGAACTGCTGCTTCCAAAAGCCTAAATGCTTAACCAGCAAATGCTGCTGCTTTCTGGTCCTCACGTCATTATATATCTTTCCTACTTTCTGCCAATCAACTCCCTGGGATTAAAGGCTGGATTTCGGGAATTAAAGGTGTGTCACCATGCCTGGCTTGTTTCTAAATGTGGCCCTTGAACTCAGAGATCCCAGAGGTATTTCTGTCTCTGGAATGCTTAGGATTAAAAGGCGTCTGCTACACCACTGTCCTATCCTCAATGTTCTAAATGTTGTGGCCATCCTGTTCTCTGACCCCGAGATAAGTTTATTTCGTTGGGAACACACAATATTTCAGGGAAACACAATACCAACCACCAGTAATAGTAGCCTGTCTTTATTTTACAAGTTTGGAGGAAAGGGGCCTCATTTTAGACAACTGGTTATCCGTATCACACTGTGAGTGTAGATGCTTCGCTCTCCGTTCTCACATGCTTCAGTCTTCCCCATGCAAGTGCTATGTCGGGGAATTGTTATGACTCGGCCCATGTTTCCTTGCCACTGCTGTCTTCTCCCCATAAGCTCCATGAGGATGAACACCTGCAGGTTATGTCTTCAGATCCTCAAAACATATATATCCTGTCCTAAATAACAAATGTAGACTCATAACTAAGAACCAACCAGTAAGTCGCTAGAATCTGAGAGGCAAAACAGTTGGTGTGGTTTTGGATCTGCCCACAGTGGGAACGTCCGTGCCTGCGACGCTCTCTCCCTCCTTCGGGAAATGGAGGCTTGAGGATACGTCCTTCTAAATGGCTGCTTGGGAGGCCCTAGTACTTTTTGGTGTTTTGTTAATTTGTAGTTGCAGGACTGGAGCACTGGCCTGCTCTGGTCACCTCCCTTCCTGAGTGGCTGATTCTCCTGAGAGCAGGAAGATGAGGCAGCTGACTTCTTAGGAGTCTGCTTCCCTCACTCATGTAGCTGATTAGGGGAGCTCCTTGGGGTTTTTCAGGCCTCTGACTTCTTGGGGACCACACTGAGTCAGAAAGCACACGTGGATAGTTTATAAGACAGCAATTGAGTACGTGTCTGTGGTGACCAGGCACCAGGACTCTGTAAGCCAGAGGGAGAGGCCTTTCGTGGTGTTGAGGCTGCCGTGTAGTTAGGAATGCAGGAGACTGGTCTCCATGCTGCTGTATCAAGTGTGCTGTGCTCCCTGTACCCCGTGGTCCGTGGCTTGCAAGCTAACATAACTGAGGAATCCTTGTCTTCTCTTCTCGTGTTTCTTATCTTTAAGAAGTCCCTGGGGAGTCTGATGAGCCTTCCTCTAGGTGGCAGGGCCTGACCTTTGGTCCTGACCCACTTGGATGATCTTGGATTCTAGGGATGTTAGAACTGGAGTGGTGGTGTCCACAGGGGTGGGAACCAAAGCCAAAGATGCCATGCTGGTAAATAATGAAGCCTACATGGAGCCATCTGCACATCTGGCAGGTGAGCTGTGAGGGTCACAGCCTGAGCTCCCTGCTGCAAGGGCTCTGACTTCCTGTGACACTCTGCGTTCTCCACAGTGGGCGAGTGCGAGGCATCTGCCATGCTGCCACTGGAGTGCCAGTACCTGAACAAGAATGCCCTGACCACCCTTTGCTGGACCCCTCACCCCACCGGTGAAGCATTTTCAGCTGAAGCGGAAACCCAAGAGCGCCACTCTGAGGGCGGAGCTGCTGCAGAAGTGTGAGTGTCTGAGTTTACAACAGTCCTGCTCTTTGCTCTGTGGTGTTGCTGATGTGTTTACTTTAAATTAGACATAGCTTGTCTGCTCTGTGTCGGATCTGCTGTTTAGAGACCCTTAGGGTTTTCAAGCGTGGTTCCTGTAATCTCAACAAAGTGGAATCTGTGCCGGCCAAGGTGGGGTGCGAGGGTGTTGCTTATGTCTTGACCTTGGTCCTTGAGCCACATTTGGTCTCTCTCAGAGAAGATGTTGGATGATTTTATTAAATGCTTTCCCAGAGCATTCTTATGACAGTTTGTATGGAAGGCACTACCTTGCTTGGAGAAAGTGTCCCTTAGCCAAATAACATTAAAGCATGGGTCTTAAGAAGTCAGGTGTACTGTGTACCTGGGTTGCAGCTTCTTTGAGATACTGAGGCAGAAAGATCACTTGAGCCCAGATAAGCTTAAGACCAGCCTAGGCAGCACAGACCTTTTGTATCCTTTCTTTTCTTTTTTTTTTTTTTTTTTTTTTTTTTATTATTTTCAAGAAGGGTTTCTCTGTGTGCACCACTAAAGGTGTGTGCCACCACTGCCTGGGTCATAAACTGTTATTTGGCTATGCAGTTAACATAATATTTATTAATATTTGGTAAATGATGCTGCTTTTTTGTTTTGAGTTTGGAAAACAGTCTGTTAGCCTAGGCCTGGCTTGAATTCACCCTTCTCCTGCCTCAGCCTCCTGAGTGCTGGATCACAGGTCTGTCGCAAGCCCAGAAAATACTGTTTTGAGGGACTCTAAGAAGAGCCTGGAGCCGGGTGTGTCAGCGGGCTGGGGTGTGTACTGCCTGGTAGCTGTTGTGGTGCAGGCCGACTGAGCTACTCTGAAAGTCTCTGCAGAGCTGCCCCAGCCCTTGCTGTGGGAGTCGGCAGTACTGCCAGTGCACTCGGGCTAATCCTCCAGCCTTCCTGAGGAGCCTTCAGGAAAATCTGCTCTTTCTCCTATGTCTGTATGACTCGGGGGAGTCTTGGCCTGAGCCTGTTATAAAGACAGCTGCGGGGACCTGTGAGAGATATCAGCCCCTCTCAGGCTCCAGGGTCCCTGGGGCGCAACAGGTGACTTGTGATGATTCTGGAGCCACTTATGTGGAAATTCCAAACACAGAAAGTCTTGACTGTATTTGAACTGTGTCAAGCAACTTAGTGACGGGGGAGGCTTAGACACATGGGCTTACAACACATGGTGGGTTTATTACTTGGTACTGCTTTATTGTGGCTTCAGTCATCTCTTTCTCTTTAACATTCAGCTCTTTCTCATAGTTGGCATTCACTCTGTGCTCACGGAAGACTCTTGTCTTGCTGCTATCTCTTAAATGCCCCATCAGTGCCCTCTTAAATGCCCCATCAGTTCCCACCGTTGTATTTTCTTGGCTTAGGTCATCACTTTAGAAAGCCAATGCAGTTTATAGGGAAATTTAATGTTTTCTGTTGAAGGACACAAGAAGAGAGAAACTTCTGCAATACTACCCTCGGTGTTAGTCCTTCCATGACCAAAAGAGTCCCTGGGGGAATGGAGCAAAGTCGGGCGGAGGTCTGAGAGTCCACTGGTGAAGACAGGCATTGAGTCGGGGACCATGCGAGGGGAGAGACTTAGCCACGTGCTCATTTCAGGCTCTGTCCATCTAGGTGCTGCCTCAGGATCTGTTCCAAGACAAGCTTTGGTTACCAGGCGAAGAGAAGGCAGCAGTGGATTGAGCTCCCCCTTTTGGAGGAGATGTAGTGGAGATTAAGTTGAACTTTAACTGTTGCCTAATCATCATGTTCTCAGAAATACCTAGAAGCAGGCCCCCAGGATGAGGCTGGGCAACCCAGAAGCCACGGAGTAGGTAGTTGGCCACCTCTGTCTTTCCTGCCAGGGAAATCAGAGCCTCCCCATGCTGTAATTCACTTCTGTCAGTGTCTGGCCGCCCTGGGAACAGTGATGAAGAGACAGGGCTTATCTGTGTCGCCCTGGCTGTCTTGGAACTTGGTCTGTGCACCAGGCTGGCCTCAGACTCAGATCTGCCTGCCTCTGCCTCCTGAGCCCTGGGATTAAGGATGTGCCACCACTGCCCAGGGAAAAATAGACTTCTCAGAAGCTCTGACAATTACAAAGTAGCAAAAAATTTTTACTACTTCTTAGCTTAATGTTAGATTATACAAGCAATGATTTAGAAAATAAATCCCCAGGAACGGTCCCTCCTTTTCCTTTCTTTCTTTTTTGAGGAAGTATTGGCTATAAGGTCAGTGGCCTTCCTGGCCTCATTCCTGCTGGGTTATCAAAGAAGTCCCCTTGGGTAGTTTTTGAGTCACTTTTGTTGAGGGTTACTTTATGGGCTGAGCAGCCCTGTGATCTAAGAGACCCTTAAGCCTGTTACCTCTCTCACACAGCCACCGAGACAGCCCAGCAGCTGAAGAGAAGTGCCGGGGTGCCATTCCATGCCAAGGCCGGGGGCTGCTCCGCAAGATGGGACACTACAAGTAAGACTGTGCCTGCTGTCAGGCCAGTGCTGTTCTTGCTTGCCTTGCGGGTGGTGTGCCTTTCCTCACCAGAAAAACCACTCAGACGTTAGTCCTGACAGCTGAGAACCCACTGGTGCTGCAGCTAGGAGATACGACTGAGGACAAGACGAGTGGGGACGGTTCCTTCAGTGGGTGGTCCTCCCAGCACTAGGAGACATGTAAGGAAAGGGGAAGTCAGTGGCAGGTCACACAGCTGGAGATAATGTGAGCCTTTGTTCTTAGCAAGACTGTCAGTTGGTGTGGCTCACTCTCCTGGTCAGAGTTCGGTATCTGGACAGTTCTTGTCCTACAAGGTTTGGAGGTCTCCAGTGTCTTAGACAACAGTCATCTTCCATTACTCCAGCCTCCGCAGAAAGGATAGGAGTCATGCACATCCAGAGAATCAAGCCTGGGTCTTCCCAACAGACCTTCAGGGATGTTGTTAGGTTTGTGGGTGTGAACCAGCGTCCCGTCCCTGCAGAGACACTGGCCCCAACAGTCTGAGTGGGCTTTTGTGTTGGTTTTTTGTGTTTTGTTATTACTGTATTACTGTATGTGTATGGGTGTTTTGTGTGGGTATATGTCTGTGCACATGTGGCCAGAAGAGGGCATCAGCTTCCCTGGGACTGTAACTAACAATGGGGCTGGGTATTGAAGAATCTCCAATGCCTGTAACCACTGAGCCTTTGCCTCCAGCACAGAGTTTGGTTTTGTTGTTTTGTGTTTTCGAGACAGGGTTTCTCTGCGTAGTCCTGACTGTCCTGGAACTCGCTCTGGGAACCAGGCTGGCCTTGAATTTAGAGATCCACCTGCCCACCTGAGTGTTGGGATTAAAGGCATGAGCCACCACTGCCCCACCCCAGCGCCGAGTTCTTTTTAGCTCAGGACAAATGTACAAAGCCAAATGTGATAGGAGAGACTAACTTGTGTGGGGCTCCCTGAAGCAGAGGCATCCTTGCTCTGCCCACCCTGTGCTCGAAGCTGCTGTTGTCACTGACATCAATCTTTTCTGTAGCCCCTCTCAAAGGCATCCCGAAGCAAGCCCCCTTCCGAAGTCCCAGCACGCCCAGTGTCTTCAGCCCCTCCTGGAACCGGACCCCAATACCACCTTCGAGGACACCATTGCAGAAAGAAAGGGGTGTGAAGGTGGGACATCCCTTCTCATGTCCTGCCAAGACCAAGCCTGATTCTTTGCTCTATAGTTAAATATGGATGTGTTTATTTTGCCAGCTGCTGGATATTTCTGAGCTGAATACGGTTGGTGCTGGCCGAGAGGCAAAGAGGAGGAGGAAGACTTTGGGTGTGTATAGAGCATCTCAAGTCTGGAGGGAAGTGAAGGCCCTGCGGCCTAGCGTGCTTGTGCTTGGCTCTGCCTGTGGGTGTCTAGGTGCTTTGGGGTTTCTTGCCAGGTCCAGTATTTCTGAGAGCTTTATCTTAACACAATGGTAATGGGACTTTCCCCCGGAATCTTTTTTTTTCCGGGGGAGGGAAGGGAGTGGCTTTTGAGACCTTGGTCTTACACTGCAGTCCCAGATGGCCTCAGGCTTGTAGCTTTCCAAGTGTTAAGATTACAGGCTATAATGCCTGGCCCAAGGAATCATTTATTCTTTTGCCCCAGAGACCTGAAGACACAGTGCTGCTTTGCATTTGACCCACTCGGAGGACACTTGTAACCTCTTTAATTGGAGCAGGGTCAGAGAGACACTAACCAACTGTCTTTATTGACAGACACAGAAGTGGTGAAAGCCTACCAAGGAAGAGACAGTTGTTGAAAATGCCACCCCTGACTATGCTGCTGGCCTTGGTGTCCACACAGGTAGGACTTCCATGCAGTACAGCCATGGGCATGCATGTTACATACCACTTTCAACTGTTTTCAGCCCTGACACAGCCAAATAATGTGCACCATCTGTCCTGATTGATAGGCCCTAAGATGTGTTCTGTAAAATGTGTGTACAGATGTGTATGGATATAAATGTATGTGAGTAGCAGAGCCTGACTTGGGCATCAACCTCGGGTTTGGAACAAATACCTGCCTTTATACTGGGGGTTACTGCCTGGAGTGGTCTCCCATGCCTCTGTACCCTCACTTTCCTCTCTGTCCAGTGGGTATGGTTCTTGTTTAAGCCCTGCGAGACCAGGTTCTTGCCATGTAGGGTTGAGGTTGAGTCACGCCAGAGCAGCCTTCCTCCAAGAGGCTGGCGTGGAAATAGAAATAGGTTTTCAGAGACCATGGTGCAGAGTTTACATGTGTGGGGCAGAGTGTGGCCCTGTGCATGGTGTGGATCTGTTCCTCTCGAGCTTCCTTGATTGCTGGACCTTTTTCGCAGGTATCAGTTTGGGACCATGGGGTGGTGGCCATGGCTTAAGTTTGGAGTCTAGCATCACTGAAGCCAGGAGCCTGTCCTGGGGATGTGTGTACCTGCCGTCTTGCTCCATTGATGGGCAGGGGCTGATGGACGTTGTCCAGATAACCCAGGGAGGTGTACTGAAACCCTGACCTCTGCCTGAAGTGATCCTAGCCTCTGTCTTCCAGAAACTTGGGTCTTTGAATAGCGAGCCAGCACTTCCCTCCACAAGTTACCTGCCCTCTACCCCCAGTGTGGTACCGGCCTCGTCTTATATCCCCAGCTCTGAGACACCCCCAGGTGAGTAGCCTCAGTAGCCAAGCCAGTATTCCCTCAGCTCACACAAGGACTTGCCCTGGGGTTAGCTGGATTGAGCCTAAGCGTTTACACCTTGCTTACTTGGTGCTGCTCAGCTTTACAGCTGCCTCATTATCTCTGGATCCCAGGCAGCGTGGAGGGAACTCCTGGCTAAGGAATAAGCCAGAAGTCCTGATTTGAGTGAACAAGTGGCTTGCCAGGACTGCCATTTTGGCACCCTGTTCTCTGGTTGGGAGCTGAGGATTGTCTCTTCCCAGATGAAGGATACTACAGAGGGATCGTTCCTTCAGGGTCAGACATACGCTTGGGTTAGCCAGTCATTTGGGGGTTGGTTCCATTGGGCTCAGCTCTGTCTATTGGTTAGTGGGTCGAGGGTCAGTTAAGCAGCCCTGCTGAGGCAAAGAGGGTGCTAGGTTTGGAGAAGCTGCTTTCCAGCGCCTTGTCACCAGCATCCAGGTTATGGGAAACTTGTCATAGACCAGGAGCTAGCCAGTCCTGGATAACTGAAATCTGTGGATCTAGAAATGCCTGAGGATATAGGTTCTGCCCTGCTGGGTAGTAGTGCACCGGGCTCATGTCCCTGGCTGTGCAGGCCTGCAAGGGCTTCTAGTCAGCAGTGATGGGAGCAAGACAGGGCAGGCAGGTATAGGACACAATTGCTGTCATGACCTAGAAGATGGAGCTGAGCATGCTGCTCCTACAGAAAATGGTGTCTGGGGCAGGCAGCCTGGAGAGCAGTGTAGGATGAGTAGATTAGGGTGTACTCCTTTTCCTGGACAGCTCTTCCTTAGTAAACCTGCTTTGCCTGCAGCGCCTCCTTCCCGGGAAGCCAGCCGACCACCAGAGGAGCCCAGTGCCCCAAGCCCTACACTACCAGCTCAGTTTAAACAAAGGGTGCCTATGTATAACAGTGGCCTGAGCCCAGCTACGCCAGCACCTGCAGCACCTACCTCGCCTCTGACACCTACTACTCCCCCGGCTGCCACTCCCACTGCTCAGACACCCCCAGTGGCCATGGTGGCCCCACAGACCCAGGCACCTGCCCCTGTTCAGCAGCAACCCAAGAAGAACCTTTCCCTCACGGTAGGTACCCTGGCAGGTTTATGACCGTTAGGTGGATGGCATAGCTTTGCCTGTTTGCAGCTGGGGTTTTGGGATGAGCCTGGCAGGGCCAGTGGGGTGGAGGCAGGTGGCCCCAGCAGCCCCATCCTCTCTTTACAGATGTTTGCTGCCCAAGAGATGTTCAAGACAGCAAACAAGGTCACTCGGCCAGAGAAGGCCCTCATCCTGGGTTTCATGGCTGGCTCTCGAGGTGCGTCTGTGCTACTAGGCCTGGGGGGTGCCCCCATGGGGTGGGGGGTGGGTTCCTTGGCCCCAGGCACCTGCCCAGCAGCCCCTGCTCCCTACAGAGAACCCATGCCCGGAGCAGGGGGATGTGATCCAGATCAAGCTCAGCGAGCACACAGAGGATCTGCCCAAGGCAGACGGCCAGGGCAGTACCACCATGCTAGTGGACACAGTGTTCGAGATGAACTACGCCACGGGCCAGTGGACGCGCTTCAAGAAGTACAAGCCCATGACCAATGTGTCCTAAGTGCCATCTCTGCTGCTGAGCTCATCAGGCCCGAAGACAAGTTTTGCTGGCTATGCTATGTGACCCGAGCAGATGCCCAAGGATGTACTCCACCCAGCACCTGCCATGCACAGGCTGCTGGGCCACAGGCTTTTTAAGTTTTAGATTATTTCTCTGGGGGATGTAGACTTCTTTTTTTTAATTTATTATAATGGGTTAGTTTTTGTGTGATTAAGATACTTTTTTTTTTTAAGATTCAGTATTAATATTCTAACGCTAAACCAAAAACAGTTCATTTTAGTGCCTGTTAAGACTTTTACCTTTATTTTTTCTTGTACAAACCTGCACTAGCTGAGAGGACTTTCTTTGCTTGTGCATGCCCTCCCTCATGAGGCCGAGGGGACCAAAGGTGACACCTGGCAGGCTAGGCTGTGAGGGGGCTATGACCAGTCTCAGTGCCACTGCCTGCCAGGGATTTGTATGTTTTTTGTGCAGTTGTAAACATTTCAAACCTGTCTCTGGGTACCTATTTTCATTGTAAAATGATATGAGCATTAAAGTTTAGTTTTTCTACAGAAAGCCCACAGAGCTGCTTCAAGCTAGCTTGACTCCCTGCTCTGGGACCAAACCCTCCCTGTACAGCTGTCAGGACCCCAGGGGAGAAGAGGCAGGGCTGGGAGATAACCAGACTACCTGAAAACAGGTAGGTAATGTCCATGGCAACCTTGGGGTGTTCACTCTGCAGAGTGAGGCACAGTCACAGGCAGCAACCGGGAAAGTCAAGGCCACAGCTACAGCACTGGGAAATGAGCCTAAGCCTGTTGCCCAGAATGCGTAGTAGCACCCAGGAAGTTGGTGGATGCAAACACAGTTCCATATTAAAAAAAAGTATAAGAAAAAGGCCTTTAAAGTTTTTTTAATAAAAAATACTCAATACAGTTTTCCAAACACAACTTTTCCACTTTAAATGCTATTTTTCCCCAACTGGTAATTTTCGTCCATATTTCTTATTACTTCCCCTCCCCCACCCCCCAGACTTCAAGTTTTTTAAGCCTTCACTATCAGACCTGGTGACAGTACCCAGCATTCCTAAAAGGAACCTGACTTTATATTGTATGAAGTTTAGACACCAATAGGCACATTTAAACTTAAATTTAATTTCTGATAGATCATTTCACATCTCAACAGGATAGGTGACACCATGACACACATGGACACAGCATTTATTCTACTGACTAACAGTCATCAGCTACACTCCTTGTAGATGAAGATATTTGGCAACTGACGGTTGTTTGCATTAACTTTATCCTTAACATTTTTATCCTTAATTCTTGAAAATAAGGTAGCTCCGAAGATGGGCACTTCACACAGTGTGCTACAGGTATCACTTGTAAGTCATCAGAAATGCCAACCTGAGTGTGCCTGCCTGGGACTCAAGAGACCTGGGTGCCGGTGCCAGGAAGTTCCCAGGATCTAGCACCTGGGTCCTCATCACTCTTGCTAGATGCACCGCCGTACGGGTGGGTGCCTGGTTTAACTGATGGCTCCACAGACTCGTGGACCGATGCTGGCATGGACACTGGCTGTGCATCCCCGGCTGCTGCCACCCTGCAGAGGCACGCACATAGGTGTGTGCTGAGTAGGGAACAGCTGGCTGGTTTTTGGATACTGGAGGTGTCTGAGGAATATGGAATCCGGGCAGGTTTTATTTGGTTTACTTCACATTAAAGAAAAAAATTGGAGCTGATGCTCAGAAAGTCACATATCTTTCAGACTCTGTTATCAGAGCACCTGCCACATCCAGAGTCACAGCCCTGGCTGGCCCTGTGGCCGGTCCTCCTGTGGGAAAGGAAATCACCCCAGAGGGTTACTTTACTCAGATTTGTATATATTGGTCTTCGGTTGGTTTTCAGAGTTAGTGTTATTTACTCATTAATACTTTTTGGGAAGGGGAAGTTGTCTAAAAAGTTCACAATATTTCCTTCAGAAAGATCATAAATAGTAATGTAGAACCAAAAATCCCAAGATTTTACTTAACATTAGAAAAGAGTTCATCTGTTCCCCCAAAGTGTACTGTAAAACCAATTCTGACGCTCTTTCACAGAAGCCACTCAGCTGGTGGACAGGTAACAGGATGGACCCCCAGGGGGGCCATGTGCATGTGAGGAGGCTATCTGACCTATCACTCATCAGCCTTCCAAACTTAGGGCATAGATGACACAGTTTTATGAGCCAGACTAGTACTTTTAGAGGACAGTTTGAGCCAGGTTAAGTTATCAACCGAAAAATGCTCCTGGTCTCATCTGGTCAAATAGACGTCTCCAGAGGTAACCAGGCCTGTCCTGTGGAAGCTACAGGCTGCCTGCAAAGCTGCTTTGACTCTTGGGGCCAAAAGGATGGTCACTGGTCAGTACTCAGGACATACTAGGCTTGTGGGTGTCATGGCTAATGCGCGACACTAACCACTGAGGGCGCGGTCAGTCCTGGTGCAGATGGAAACTGCAGTTCTAGAAGGCAGCAGGGCAGCAGTGGGGCAGCACCCTGCAAGGGACTTATGGAGAGTTAGAGCTTTTCCACTTCGTGGCTCTCCTAAGCCAGTGGTGCTGCACTGCATGCAAACCCCCCCCCTCCAATGGAGCACGAGGTCTCCTTTCTCAGTGTTCAAGCTCTCCAAGGCCAAGACACACTCCTGAGAAGGCAGAAGCAAACCTGCCAAAGACAATCTAATGGCCCTTCGGCTGGGGGGCCTTTAAAGAAATCATTTAAATCTCATTAAGGACACAAGTACCATCAGACCTTCCACCATGAGACCAGGTGGTGCCCTGGTGGAAAGAAGTCGAGGGCAACAGAGCTGGGGGCTTGCCGAGCAGATGCACAGCAGAGAGGGCACGTCGGCAAGCAAGCACCAGCCTAGGCTCCAGGCTGTGTGCCTGGTGTCCCAGGATCCTGTAGTTACCTCCCTGCTCACTCAATAGTTGGTATCTGCCTGACAACTCAAATACATTTTAGCTGGAAATAATTTGTGAAAGTTTTAGCAAAAGTATATTGGGAATAAATGTCAGAAACAGAAAAACCAAGTGAAGAAAATATACAGGGTTTCCCCCAAATGTTGGTCAAAGAAATTGGGTTGAGCAGACATCAGAGAAAAACAGCCAAAACAAAGGCAGTGGTCTGCTCCACAGGCCACACTGCCATTGCTGGTCAAGTCCACAAAGGAAAACCACAACCACTCAAAGTGGAAACAAAGCACTTTGAGGAAACAATTCACATTAGTACAAAGAACATGGGCTGTTTCAAAAGAGCAAAGTGATGATCAATCCTGATTGGGAGTAGCCCAGGGCCTGAGTCCCAGTCTGTCCTGAGGGAGGGCAGTACGTGAATAGAAGGCTGAACCATCAGGATAGAGCTAGGGTGACCTTTAGGAAGTTCTAGTCTATATTTCCAGGTAAGATGAAAGCATTTTCACATGCCAGTTAATCTTTAATCATAACTTTAATCTAAAATAAAAATGGGAGGGCACCTTGATGTTGGGTCTCAGATTCAAGTGTAGCAGTTGGTGCTGCTAGTAAGGCTTGTTTGTCCGGACCACTGAGTGTGCAGCTGACA
>NW_023413892.1:0-77268 GCF_903995425.1 Onychomys torridus | reverse complement strand
TATGTTGTTCATACATTTAAAATATAAAGTATATTGAATTCATATATATATATATATATATATATATATATATATATATATATATATATATACAACACGCACTATATACTAATGACTATTCAGTGTCAATCAGTGTCATTCTAGAACTTGTGACAAGGACAATACAATTTTTGGAAACAGAGGAATGATCACCCAGTGCTCTTGATGACATGAAGAAGGCTTTTATATTCCCACCTAGAATCATATTGCTTTGGCCCCAATGTTATTTAAGTATGAGCCCAGCTTATTGCCAATGTAGCAATTTCCACACCTTGAGGACTCCATTCCATGACATTCAGCTCCATCTCTAACTCTAAAATAATAAGGAATTTGATTGCTACTACCAAAAGCAATTCAGGATTAGAGTTAACTATAAATAAATATATAAAATGACATTTATTATGAAAGGAAAAGTGACCACTTACAAATCTCAGGAGAGAACTTTCAACAAAGTATTTGATATGTCAGGTAAATGAACTTGATTTTTGAAAGGGATTTTTTTGTGCTGATATGGTTGATTGATTTGTATTTTACTGGCCAAAAGTATATTATAGTTTATTCACAACTACTCCAAACTATAATCCTCCACTGAACCACTAATAGGTTAAGGGAGAAAGAAGAAAAAGAAAGAAAGAAAGAAAGAAAGAAGAAAGAAAAAAGAGAAAGAGAAAGAAAGAAAGAACTAAAAGAATTGCTATAATTCAATGAAGATAAATGTACTACATACCAAAACTTATGGGACACTATGAAGGCAGTGCTAAGAAAAGTTCATAGCACTAAATGCCTACATAAAGAAGATGGTGAAATTTCACACTAGTGACTTAACAACACACCTAAAAGCTCTAAAACAAAAAGAAGCAAAGTCAGCCAGAAGGAATAGATGCCAGGAAATAATCAAACTGAGAACTAAAATCAATAAAATATAAAGAAAGAGAGAAATACAAAGAAGCAATGAAACAAAGAGTTGGTTCTTTGACAAAATCAACAAGATAGACAAGGCCTTATCCAAACTAACCAAAAGGCAGAGAGAAAGAGAGAGAGAGTCCAAATTAAGATAATCATAAAACCAACATGTAGGCCAATGGAATTGAATTGAAGACCCTGACATTAATTCACGCACATATGAACATATGATTTTTTAACCATGAAGCCAAAACTGTACCATGGAAAAAGAAAGCATCTTCAACAAATGGTGCTGGTACAACTGGATATCAACACATATAAGACTGGCAAATAGATCCATATCTGTCACCATGCACAAAACTAAATCCAAGAGGATCAAAGACCTCAACATGACCTGATGATTCTCTGGATTTCCTCATTGTCTGTTGTTATGTCCCCCTTTCATTTATGATTTTGTTAATTTGGATGCTCTCTCTCTGTCTTTTGGTTAGTTTGGATAAGGGCTTGTCTATCTTGTTGATCTTCTCAAAGAACCAACTCTTCGTTTCATTAATCCTTTGTATTGTTCTCTTTATTTCTATTTTATTGATTTCAGCTCTCAATTTGATAATTTCCTGGCGTCTGTTCCTCCTGGGAGACATTGCTTCTTCCTGTTCAAGGGCTTTCAGGTGTTCTGTCAAGTCACTAGCATGAGGTTTCTAAAGCTTCTTTATGTGGGCATTCAGTGCTATGAATTTCCCTCTTAGCACTGCTTTCATAGTATCCCGTAAGTTTGGGGATGTGGTGTATTCATTTTCATTGCTCTCTAGGAAGTCTTTAATTTCTGTCTTTATTTCTTCCTTAACCCAATGGTGATTCAGTTGAGCATTATTCAGTTTCCATGAGATTTTACGATTTCTGTAGTTTTTTGTTGTTGTTGTTGAAATCTAACTTTAAACCATGGTGGTCCAATAGAACACAGGAGGTTATTCCAATTGTTTTTGTATCTGTTGAGATTTGCTTTTGGCCAAGTATGTGGTTGATTTTGGAGAAGGTTCCATGGGGTGTTGAGAAGAAGGTATATTCTTTTTTGTTTGGGTGGAATGGTTCTGTAGATATCGATTAAGTCCATTTGAGCCATAACATCAGTTAAGTCCATTATGTCTCTGTCAAGTTTCAATTTGGCCGATCTGTCCAGGGGTGAAAGTGGAGTGTTGAAGTCTCCCACTATTAATGTGTGGGGTTTTATATGTGATTTAAGCTTTAGTAATGTCTCCTTTACATACGTGGGTGCCCTTGTGTTTGGGGCATAAATGTTCAGAATAGAGACTTCATCTTGGTGGATCTTTCCTGCGATGAGTATGTAATGTCCTTCATCATCTCTTTTGATTGAATTTAGTTTGAAGTCTATTTTGCTGGATATTAGGATGGCTACACCAGCTTGCTTCTTAAGAACATTTGATTGGAAAGTCTTTTCCCAGCCCTTTATTCTTAGGAGGTGTCTGTCTTTGAATTTGAGGTGTGTTTTTTGTATGCAGCAGAAAGATGGGTCCTGTTTTCACATCCATTCTGTTACTCTGTGTCTTTTTATAGGTGAATTAAGTCCATTGATATTAAGGGATATTAATGACCAGTGATTATTTGTTCCTGTTGTTATTTTTATTTTTTGGTGGTAGTGTGTGTACTTCTCTTCTTTGGGGTTTACTGCTGTGGTCTTATCTATTGCCTGTGTTTTCATGGGTGTATCTGCCTTCCTTAGGTTGGAATTTTCCTTCTAGTGCTTTCTGTAGGGCTAGGGATTGTGGAGAAGTACTGTTTATATATGTTTCGAATTGGAAGGTCTTGTTCACTCCATCTATGATGATCGAAAGTTTTGCTGGGTATATTAGTCTAGGCTGGCATCCATGGTCTCTTAGTGTTTGCATTATATCTGTCCAGGTCCTTCTGGCTTTCAAAGTCTCCACCGAGAAATCGAGTGTTATTCTGATGGGTTTGCCTTTATAACTCACATGGCCTTTTTCCTTTGCTGCCCTTAATATTCTTTCTTTATTCTGTACGTTTAGTTGTTTAATTATTATGTGGCTAGGGGACTTTTTTTGTGGGTCTAGTCTGTTTGGTGTTCTATAGGCTTCTTGTATCTTCATAGGCATTTCCTCCTTTAAGTTGGGAAAGTTTTCTTCTATGATCTTGTTAAATATATTTTCTGTGCCTTTGAGTTGGTATTCTTCTCCTTCCTCTATCCCTATTATTCATAGGTTTGGTCTTTTCATGGTGTCCCAAATTTCTTGGACATTTTGGGTCATGACTTTTTTGGTTTTAGTGTTTTCTTTGACTGATGAATCTATTTCTTCTACCGTATCTTCAACACTAGAGATCTTCTCTTCCATCTCTTGCATTCTGTTGGTTATACTTGCCTCTGAAGTTCCTGTTTGTTTACTCTGATTTTTTATTTCCAACATTCATTCTGCTAGTGTCTTCATTTTTTCTATTTCCCTTTTCAGGTCTTGGATTGTCTTCCTTGCTTTTTCATGATTTTCTTTCAGGGACTTATTGTATTTTTCTGCTTTAATTGCTCTTTCCTCTAGTTTTTATAGCGTTCTTCCCATTTTTTGTTTGTCTGTTCCTCTACTTTATTTTTGATTTCTTATATATAAGGCTCTAGCCTCTTCATGATGTTATCTATAAGGCTGTTTTCTTCTTCTTCTTACATTTCATGATTTTCAGTTCTAGCTGTTGGAGAAGGCCTAGGTTCTGGTGATGCTGTATTGCTCTTTATTTTGTTGTATGTACGTCTGCCTTGACATCTGCCCATCTCCTCTTGTGTTCCTTCTTGGTCTTATCAGTGTACTTGGTCCAGAGAGAGTTGACAGATTTAGGGAGCCTCTCTCTGGTCCAGATGGAAGCTCTGAGCCAGATGGGAATGCTGGTCCAGATGAGAGTGCTGGCCAGATAGGAGCTGGGGGCAGGACTCTGAGTCCCTGGGGTCTCCTTATTTGTCCAGATGGGAGCTCCTCTTGTCCAGATGGGAGTTCCTCTGGTCTCTGGTCTAGATGGGAGTTCCAGGGCAGGATGGAAGCTGGGGGCTGGTCTCTGAGTCTCAGGAAGTGGCTGGGGTCTCAAGCAGGTGGGTGTGGGGGCAGGGTGTGGAGACTGCAGTGTCTGCCTGCAGTCTGGAAAAGGGGAGCCTTCCTGCAGGGCCAGCCAATTGGCAGGAAAGTGGGGCCAAGTTGGGCAGGTCCTCCTGGGGTGGCCTGTGTCCAGCAGTGGGACCCAGGCACAGTTGCCTCTCTGAATATAACCCAGGCACTCCTGTTTTTAAATCTTTTCTTGACTATTTACATTCTCTATACTGATAAAAAGTTTATGGAGTTGAGTGTTAGGGAGGTGGGGAGGTAGGAACAATTATGGTGGGAGCTGGGCAGGGAAAACCATGGTCAGAATATATTGAATAATAAATGTTTTTCACATACAAAATAAATAAATAAATCTTAATAAAATAAATGTGAAAATAAAAATTTGTGCACTGTTGAATAAATGCAGCAGCTGTGGTTCAGCTAATAGACTTTAGGAAGGGGATCCACAGAGGCTATGGAGTCCCCTCCACTCATTGTATTTTGTCCAATTAATTATTGGTTCAAGTGTGCCCCATGCTGGGCCTGAACTCCTCTGCATGTTGGTATGACTTACTTTATACAGAAGTTTTTTGTTTGTTGTTTTGTTTTGAACAAAGAAAAAGGAAGGGTTTATCTAATTATTCTTTACCAATAAAAAATAAGAATTCAGATGTTGGTGAAAGAACCTGAAGGATCAGAGAAGAAGGAGAGCAGCCAACAGTTACTTCCTCACTCTTCTGATTCTTGTTCCAGAAGGGCTGAGATCCTCTTTCAGCCTCACCTTTTACTTCCTGTCTCCTATCTGGCCACAGTGCTCCAAACTTCTATGGTAAGTTTTGGTCAGCTAGTGGCTAGCTCTGCCCTCTGACTTAAATCAAGCTTCATTTTTACAATTAAATCAAAATATCACACCACAGAAAATAGATTCTTTATTCTATGGGGAATAAAAGTAGTAGGCATGTCAATAATAGAAAAAGCAGCTTGATTTACACTCTCCCTTCCTTCTGTAGTACTGGAAACTTAAATTATTTCCTTGTCCATGCTAATCAAGCACTCTACCACTAAGCTGTATCTACACCGCATGTTTACACTTTAAAGCAAATAGAGGCTAGGCATAGTCTCATATACCTGTAACCCCAGCAGGTAGAGACAGGAGGGCATGAGTTCAAGGTCTACCTCTACAACCTAGTGACTTTGAAGACTACATTAAGTTCACTCACTTTCTCTCTATATGTATTTACACCAAAGAAGATGCTGGGTGTAGAGCCTGATTCCCTGAGGTCTAGTCCCAGAACTCACAAGATTGAAGGAGAGAAAGGTTTTATTCTGATTTCCAATATTATTACATGCATTTGTGAGCACATAATCAAATACAAAAAAATAATTATCTTTATTAAAATTTGAAAAAATATATTAAGTTCTGGGATATAGTCCAGTTGGTCATATGCTGCCTAGCATGCATGAAGCCCTGCTTTAAATCTCTAGCACCACATACAGTGGATGAACCCTAGCAATGGTTAGAAAGTAGAAACAGGAGCATTCTTGACTCTACAATGAGGGTACACATCATAGTAAGCATGTAGCCAATGTTAACAAGAAAATACCACCACAGAGCAGAAACTTGTGATGAGGAACTTCGTTGAAATGGGAAGAGAGTTAGAATGGTATGTAGATAACAGCCACTGGAATGTGCAAAGTGGTCATTAAGACATTTCCACAAACCAAAGGTACACAAAACACCTTCAAAGGAATCCTGACATGGGAAATTGGGTCAGAAAATATTCTTCATAAGGATGCAAATCTCAAACATGCATTGTGTGAAAAGTGATAGACACATGTACCCTACTGGAGACATTCACACAGAATGTGTGAAACACAGACAACTTGTTTTCTCTTCTATATGTGAAAAATAACATTATTTCCTGGAAGATGTGCCTTCTCCTCACCATGGGAGAAATAATCATAATGGATTTCAGATGATTTAAAATTTCCTGAGATTTCCAACTTGGCTGATAACCATCACCAACCCTTAGAATTATAAACATTGGTTGAAAAACATGGAAAGTTTTATTCTCGTGTTCATTCTGTTGGATAGAAAGTGGCAAATGGATATCTTAGATATTCGATAGGGAAATAACGATATGCTTATGAGAAAGTACAAAAATACTGTCATAGACTATGACCTAAAAACATGACCTTACAAAACCATAGCATTTCATTATCACAGAGAGAAATGACCCCAACACCTCTGTACTTAGACCAGTAAGAAGCAAAGTCACAGAAAACCAGATGTTTTTCTTCCCCTACTCTGAAGTAGAGTTCCTGGGCTTGGTTAGGGCTCCGTGGCCCAATGATTGTCCAGGGCTCCTCTGCAGGGAGGTTGTGTCTGAGCTCCTGCTAAAGTCCCCTCACTGTGTAACTGCCTAAGCAAAGGAGAGAGACAAAACTGAGTCACAGGGAAATAAAGAATTACCCCATTATTTATTATATATTGTGCTAGACTTCAGTGTTATTTCATTTTTGTGTGTGTGTGTGTTTGTGTGTGTTACCACAGACACATTTCTGCATTATTTTGCTCCGCAATTATGATGAATTTTTGATAACTTTAGAAGGACTAAAAAAAGTTTATGAATGTTGAACCCCAATATTAAATGGAAGAAATTTATTTCAAGGTGTAGCTTAGTGGCAATTTATTCAAAAAGTACTTGTGTTTGATAGCGAGTATTGAAAAACATTGGTATGTAAATTCTAGAGTATTGCTTTTCTGTAAAAAAACACTCTAAAATTTGAACATTTGCATTTATTATTAGTCTTGGATAGGCTGCATTGAAAGTAGCACTCCTGTACACCAGGTCTCTATTTTTAAACATTTTCAAATTAATAGAGTAACCAAGTGTGTGAGTACCAAAATGTGTAGAAAAATCTAGAGTCTCCACTCTGGGATCCTGCTCAATGTCCCTGCATCTCTTCAGTCCTGTCATCTCACCAGGACATGACACTCCATACTGAATGGGAGTCGTCTCAGCAGGAAGAGCCTTGAAATTGCCTCTCCTTGACTCAAGTTTGTCAGTTCTAGATTTCCAATATGTGATTCATTCTATTATGAGATATACTGTCTTGAAGGTGATTGAGAGGGTCTTTGCATTGTGTAATTTCCACTTTTGTAGCATCCCCAGGGAGAGTGACGTAGAATCTAGTAAGTAACTGAATTTTCTATGTCAGGTCTTATATCCTTCTAGACAAGGATTATAACTGCCACATGCCATGGTCTCCTGCTCATCATATGGGGTTAACTGAGAGTTAAATCTTTGAGTATTCAGGAAACACCCTTTCTGGCCCCTCTTCACTTTCTCTTCAGACTCTGCACAACTAAATTTTGTTTTTCTCCTTTTACTGTCTCCTGGCAAAAACATTTAGCAATACTATTGATTATATGAACTTGATGTCATTTGAAAAACATTCTACACAACACCAGATTGTGTCCTGTGTGTTTATTTTGACAGAACATGGTCTCTAAATGATTATACCTCACTCCCATGTAGGAATTGCTATTAAATGTATGTAGACAGTTTATAATCTCTCAGCAATCCTGTACAGTCACACATTGTCCTGTGAATCTTGTGTTAATGTGATGCATCAGGGCAGCCATAAGATGGAATTCTGTGAAGGATAAAAGCTTTGTCTCTCTTTGAGAAATCCAGCCTATCCCATTGCAAGTCAGCACCATGAAACTTGTTTGGGACCCTATAGCTCAAATCTAACAGAAACCATTCATATCAAACTTACTCTTTTGTTTGATGGTTCTCCAAAATTCACAGATAAGAGAACACCTCTTTTCTTCCTATCCTCACTCTGCGGTTTATATTTGAACAAGAAAGCTCATGGTGGCCTGACACTTTATGTTGCACAGAGGACACTAGGACTTGGAAGAGAAGAGATTTCTGTCCACATTTACCTGGCACAGGGAACATTTCATGAGTAACATATGATCTGTAGGAAAATTCCTGGAGGGAAATGAAGAACTGTGAGAACAAATTCTATGAGAAAATTAAATGTGATACAAGAAAACAGACATCCCAGTCAACTCTCAATGTGATGATACTTATGTATGTGAGAAGAGCCAGGTGAGATGGGAAACTAATTGGGATTTCTAGTCACAGGATCTTGGTTACATAATTTGTTGGCATTTATCTTAGTTAAAAAAATGTTTAAACCAGAGAATTCCACTTTGTTATTGTTGTTTTAACCAAAAAAGATTGTAGCCATGCTATTAATTGAAAAAATATTTCTTTCCTTACCATTAAGCCTTTGTGTAGCCCAAGTGTGTGTTTTCCTAAATGAACACAAACCAAACAATACTAAAAAGCATATTTAGACAGAAATTATTGGACTCAGACATGTTAAATTTATAACAGAACCAAAAATCAAAGGGGGTCCTAGTTTACACTTACTGCCTGTAAGAAAAAAAAAAGTATATGCAGGGATGGTAGAACTCGTGCAGTATATAGTGATGTCATTTCGTTGTCAATCAGTGTCAATCTAGAACTGGTGACAAAGACGATACAATTTTAGGAAACAGAGAAATGATCACCCAGTGCTCAGGATGACATGAAAAAGGCTCTTATATTCCAGCTGGAATCACACTGCTTTGGCCCCAATGTTATCTAAGTAGGAGCCCAGTTTGTTGACAAAGTAGAAATTTCCACACCCTGAGGATTTTAATCCAAAACATTCACTCCACCTCTGATTCTAAAATAATAAGGAATTTGATTACTACTACCAAAAGTAATTCAGGATTAGACTTACCTATAAGCAAATATATAAAACTAGATTTATTGAGAATGGTAAAGTGACTAGTTTAAAATCCATGGGGCAACTTCCAACAAAGTATTTGGTGTGGTGTAAAATAAATCGAATTGCATTTTGAAAGGGGATTTTGTTTGTCCTAAAATTGTTGATTTGTATTTTACTGGCCAAATTAATATTATATTTTATTACCACCTACTCCACAAAATTTCCAATCTCCCCAGCTTGTTCTTTTTTTCTTGTTTTATTAATGAAGAATCATGTCAATAGCAGTGGTCACTGATGAAGATCTGGTCATGTTATGGTTTATTGTAGGGACATTCTGAATCAGCATCACTTTATTCCCAGAGTCCTTTTGAAAAGATGACAAAGTCTCTATAAGACTGTGACGTGAAAAAGGAACCTTCAAAATGATGATATTTGAGCAAGCCTCCAGAGTAATCTTATCTGTCTTGTCAGTTCCAGGGCAGCTTCCTGCTCCTCCAGCGATTCTGACACACTCAGGATGTGGTTGCAACACTGTGTCTTGCACAGTAATGGACCCCAGAGTCCTCACATTTCAGGTTGCAGAGCTCCATGTAGGATGTGTTGGAGGATTTGTCTACAGTTAGTTTGGCCTTGTCCTTGAAGTTCTCATTGTAGTCAGTACCACTTCTAGGATTAATATATCCAATCCACTTCACGCCCTGGCCAGGCCTCTGCTTAACCCAGTGCATATAGTAGCTGGTGAAGGTGTAGCCTGAAGGACCACTAAATATACCCAGGTGGTAAGGAACAGTAATAGTCCAGAGGTATGTACACTCCAAGACCTAAAAAATTCTGGACTCCCCCAAAACAGACTTCAATATAATTATCTATTACTGTTAAAATGATCACCTGTGTCTTCTGGATGCTAATCTAAAACAGGAAACAGGTGCCTTAAAATCTGTCCCAGGTAAGGCTTATCCCAGATAAAAATTAAAAGCATGTTCCAAGCCTTTTTCTCTTGCTCTCACTTACAGTAACCAATGAAATTAAGAGTGCAGAGTACTAAATAATTATAATATCATGACAACCAGCTCAAGATTTTAAATGTTCTGTGGCTGTTTCTTCTTAATAGTTTAAAAATTCTTCTGAGCTCCGAAACCAGCTTGAGTCCACCTGGACAGTTCAGACCCACCTCAGCTTCTCTGACCCAAACAGACCACAGAGCCCTAAGCATTGGAAGGTATTAGACAATACCCAAAGCAGTGAAGGACAATCCACTACCTCAGGACATCAGGCTACCCCAAAAGCCCCGAACTGACAAGGGTTAACCAATGCTCACCATATCAACAGCAAACAGTTATGGGAGACATGCACCTGCTTTCCTGTTCACCCACCATTTTTATAATAAGCAGAGTCTAGAAATTTGGAATTCCTAGCCACTACCTGTAACATGAATCTTAGAAGTTCTTATTAATAAAATCAAACCTGAGGCCAGTTATTGGGGTGAATGCTGGAAGGTCAGAGACACAGAACAAGCCACAGCTACTTCACCTTCCTATTTTCTCAGCTGGTCTTATTTCCTCACACTGCAAGCTTCTGAGCCCTCATCCCAATGGCTGTCAGCTGAACTGTGCTGCTCCAAATCCTGAACGCTAAACCAGCCAAATGCTTAACCAACTCTGGTGCCTGGTTTACACGCCTTATATATCTTTCTACATTCTGCACCACTCCCTGGGATTAAAGGCTGGGTTTCTGGGATTAAAGGCATGTGTAACCATTCCTTCCTGTTTCTAAAGTGACCTTGAACACACAGAGATCCACCTAGCTCTGCTTCCCAAGTGCTGGGATCAAAGGCGGCACCTCCAATGCCCAACTTCTGCTATGGCTTACTCTGCCCATTTTCTAGCCACCATTTGTGGCTCTATATCTAGTGGTGTCTGTTCGCAGACCCAGATAAGTTTATTATGGGGAACACACAATGTATTGTGGGGAACACAATACCACAACTACCCCAGATACATGACAGCATGTGTGCCATCCAAATCCGATCAAGAACCTAGTCATCCTGGGGCCTACATCCTACACTTTGTGATCACCTAAATTGTGTGCAGTGTGATAATGTAATCTATACACATATTTGACAAAGCTGTGGAAACCCATATGCACATGTGCAGGGGAATACATAAAAAGTGGGTCACAGACTCCTCCCACCTCCTCTTCTTCTTCTCTCTCCCTGCACAATCATTTCCATAGGCCTAAGCACTCCCCTCTTTATAAACGCTTATATTGGGATTTGTAGTGACACGTGGCTTTTCTTGCAAGGTAAAGAGCAACTCTTAATGACTAACACAGTGCCTCAAGATACTAGTAAATAACAGTTGGATCAAGGGGAGCATTGAACTCAGTCATGGCAGGGTTTTTAGGAGACAAGGATTGGGGGGGTGGTAGAGGAATTCCAGAATCAGATGGAGGTTTATCTTCTGATTGAGCAGATGTGAGGCAACAGAAGGAATTGATATTGGCATTGCAAGGAATTGGTTATATATATACAGATTATGTGAGCTATCCTTTATGTATTAGAACATTTAGTGCTTGTTTATATCTTCAGTAACTGACCTGCTGAGGGCTGGTTCCTTGGCAAGTGGCCCCACCAGATTTCAAATTCATTGCTGACTGTTCCAGCAACTAGTTAGCTCTAGGTGTTTCCTCAAAATCTACATCCCAGAAACCTACAAATTGCCCCAGGTGGTGCAGTTACAAAGTGCTCCAAATGCTGTGTGCAAGCCCCTGGCCAGAAGGTGCTCTAGAGCCTGGCCAGCAAGTCAGTCTGCTCTTCCCAGACTGGGCACATTCTTGTTTCTTCTCTTTCTTTGTTTCTTTGTTTCTTTGTTTCTGTCTGTCTTTCTTTTTTTGTTTGTTTGTTTTTTGTTTTCATTAACCTACAACCTTCCCAGTCACCCCTCGCCCACAGAGTTACACCCTAGGCCTCAGCTGAGTTTATGGTCAGTGGCTTATGTCTGTGTTTAGAACAAAGGCCAGGAGCTATGAACTAAATGTAAAGAAAGATATGATGATGACTGTTACAGATTAAGTAACTGAATCAACATTAATTCAAATAGCTTAGATCTGTGCCTGATGTGTGCAGTTATCAGGAAAATCACAAGACTTAAGAACTTTTGGGGTGTGTGGCCTCACCTCCCTCATGGCTCCCCTAATGTGAAACGCTGTCCTAATCAGAACAGCACTGAGGCTTTGCCCTGAATGTCCTGAGGGAGAAAATTCAGGAATGCTGTGGACCTTCTAAGAATTTCACCCTGGTGACTTCAGCAGAGTAATTTTTGCAATCAGAGGTGATTATCCACACATAGTTCATGTTCGACAGTGTAGTGTATATATTTAAAACTTCAGATTGCAGAACTGTTTCACAAACCAAAAATGTAGAGAACAGTCTGAGAAGTGAGTAGATGGAGGACAGCTGTGACCACATCAAACAGCAATCAGCTGTTCCTGCTCCTGATCCTGCACTGCCCCTCCTCTGCATGTGCACTCTGCGCCCCCTGCTGGTCCTGAGCACCGCTGCAGGGAGGTTTGTGTCAGGGTTCTCACTGAAGGTCCCTCACTGTGTCTAGTACAGTAATAAATGGTGGTGTCTTCTGCTCTCAAGCTGTTCATTTGCAGATAAAGGCTGTTTTTGGAATCATCTCTTGAGATGGTGAATCTGCCTTTTGCAGACTCTACATAGTATGTTGCATAATTATTAGCTTTGTTTCTAATTTCAGCAACCCACTCCAGCCTTTTCTCTGGAGTCTGGCGGACCCAATGCATATAAGCATCACTGAAAGTGAATCCAGAGGCTTCACAGAAGAGTTTCAGGGACTTTCCAGGCTGCACCAAGCCTCCACCAGACTCCACCAGCTGCACCTCACACTGGACACCTGCTAACACACAGAATCCTGTTAGTTAACTGACACAAATGTTCACTACCCCTCTCACTCCTATTCAGCCTCTCTTCTCTATAAATTACCTTTTAATAGAGCAACCAGAAATACCCAGCACAGTCCCAACTCCATGCTGTCCGTTTTATGTTCTGGGCTGATCAGAGAATGGGAGGACCTGTGAGTTCAGAGTTGGCTGTCTCTGTCAGAGCTGTAGGGTCAGGGCTGGTTTTCATGAGCAGAGGGGAACGTAATTTGCATGTGTTCTGGCTATATCATGAGCTGAGAGATGTGAGCCTTACATGACACAATTAATGGTACAGATATCTGAGATGAGATATGGGCCAAGGTTGCATTTATAGAATCTTGTACTACTGATTGGCCTGGGGACTTAGCTCAGTTGGTAGAAAACATTTTTTTTCAAAGTGGAAGCCCTGTGTTCACTTCCAGTACTGCATGAATAAAGAAAATGTGGAATCAGGGGAATTATATGTCTGAGTTATGCTTGGGATATATGAACTTGTGTCTCAAAGAAGAAATAGAAGGGAAAAAAGAAAGGGGAAAAGTTACTTAGTATTAATGTTAGTCATAAGTAATGATATAATCTTGCATCTGTACTTCACTGTGGTTTGACCATATAAACTTCTTCACTTTTAGCAGAAATTATCACATAAATCCATAGCAAATAAAGATATGAAAAAGCTAAATATTATAATTTTAGGAGAGATTGTATAAGGTCCAGTAAGTTATGAATACATGCATTAAAATAAAGTAACAAAATGGTACAGTATAGCATAGAAAAGACTCAATGTTTGATCCTTAAAGAAATAAAGGAACTCCATTACATAAACATAACTACTATCTGAGATTATACTTTGATCAATAATAAAAGCACATCGAAGACCTGTGTGTACCACTTTGCTCCTCCAGGAGTGACCTCACAAGCCCACCATGCAGGCCACCTCCTTTGAATCTGAAAGGTACTCCCTGCTCCTCTGTGACTTCCATAAGGTATCAAGTAGGCCTATTTCTTTCCATTCCATATCCTTCTGTCCCACAAATCCTCAGGGACTTGTCTTTCTTTAATCATTAGTGAGCTGTGCACTTTCTCTCTGAGAAGACCCACCTGGCCCTCCAGATACGTCCTTCCCTGCACCACCAGGTAGTCCAGGGCCTCCTTTTCACAAAGCCTACTCTCCTCCTATGACCTCCCTCCATCCCATCATGCTATTTTTTTGCTCCATCCCCCATATCAGGCATTCTTCTCCAAGGTCTTGCTTCCCTTAACTGCTGAGTAGACATTGTTACTACTTATAGACTGCAGATCCTCCAGCTTCTTGCATCTAAGCCAGAATTCCTGGCTTTTCCAGAATCTTTTATCCCCATACCCTCCAACTGTGCTTACACCTTTCCCTGCTATAAGAGGTATGCCCATGCCTCTGTCAGGATCTTACAGGTTTGTGTCTCCTGACTCTAAAAGCCTCATGACTACACACCCAGCAGAGATTTCCCAAAGCAGAGAAATCAAACTTGAAGAGATACTCAGGAAGGCAAGGGCAGAGAGAACAATCAAGGGGTGTTTTGACACTTGGATAGTGCCTGTTCATGTAAACAGTAGTCCTGTACACCAGTTCCACCAATGAAAATAATGTCTTATCCCTCTCATGACTTAATCTTCTCCTGAACATAGTACAGACCTGCATAAAAATGATTTGAACAAAAAGGAAGAATGACTCAACAAATAATTTCAAAGGTAGTAGTCTCATATCAAAAGGAAATCTTCATATCTGACTCCACCGTGCTGCAGAGCATCATTAGAAATTGCTATGAAAATATATACTCTGAAAATCTGGATAACCCAGAAGAAATAGAACTTCTGAGCTAAGATTGTCTGCCAAAATTAAGGCCCTAAAATGTAAATAATATAAATGGACTTATTATCAATAAGTTGATGCTGTTCTTAAAACCTTACATTAAGGAAAAGCCTAGTAGCAGAAAAAGTCACTGTTGGATTATCAGACTTCCAAGGAAGACTGCATACCACTTCCGCTTAACTTCTTCTGTAAGATAAAAACTGACTGAACACTTCCAAATTATTCTATGGGGTCAATATTATCTTGATAACTGAAAAATGTAAAGATGCTACAAAAAATTATGACCTAGTCATTTCATGAACAAAAATGCAAAAATTCTTAACAACAAAATACTTGTAAATCAAATTCAGTCATTCACCACAGAATTTATACATTATAACCAAGAAGGCTTCTTTCTAAAAAGCAAGGTTAGTTCAACAAATATCAGTCAGTATCATACACCACATAAATAAATACAAAGATTGAAATGACATAATTATTTTAAATGTTGCTGATAGGTCACTTGGCAAAGTTCAAGATGCCTTCATGAGAAAAGTTCTGAACTCTTTAGAGATGAAGCCATGTGCAACAAAATAAGAAAGGCTACATTGAATAACCTATAGCCAAATTATATTAAACGGAGACAAACTGAGAGAATTTCCTCTAAAATCAGGAATAACACAAAGACAGATATAAGCTATCTTCTCCCATATTTCATATAGTGCTTTTAGTCTCATCTATCATATTTAGACAAGAAAAAAGACATAAAATAGATCAGAATATAATGGGAATAAGTCAAATAATCCCTATTTGCAGATGACATGATTCTTTACTTGAAAGTCCCTACTGTATATCATAGAAAACTCTCATACCTAATAAATACAGTAATGTTTCAGGATACAAGTCCTAGAGCACATTCAGATGTAACATAAAAAGCCAAGACAAGATGTTACTTCCTCTCCATGCTTATATTAATACTTCCATAGTGATGAAATCCAATGATAATGACAGGTGTCTTTCTAGACAAAGAATTCAAAAGAATGATTATATCTATGTTTACAGAATTCAAAGAGGATATGAATAAATTTCAAGGCAGCAGTATATTCATCCAAAAGGATGTCAAAGGATATGAATGAAATGAGGAGAAATACAGGTATGAAAACAATTAAAAAGGCAAAGAATTGCTGAAGAAAACAAACTGAAATAATATGGAAATGAAAATGTTAATAATTCAAGAAACAGAAAGCCCTCACTGGAAGGACTCACCCACAAAACGAATTATGTCAAAAACAAAATGAGAATCAAGGCTGGAACATATTGTAGAGACAAGGAGTTACTCAGGAAAGGATAAGAAGAAAATTTTAAATGTATGTAATGAGAACATGGGATGGTTTGGGATCCCAAGAAGAGACCTAACCAATCTTTTGATTATGGACTGGGGACATGGAAAAGAATACCACAGCAATGGCATGAGGAATGTTTTACATAAAAACAGAAAAAATCTTAAACCCACAGAAAGAAATGGATATCTAGGTATCTAGAGGGCACTAAAGAACAACAGTAGGGACATGAAAGATATTTTCCATGATATATTATAGTTTAATAATAAAATCACAGAATAAGGAAAGGGTATTGAAAGCTACAAGGGATATCAAGCCAGTTATAAAAGCAGGTCCATCAGGGTAATACCTGAAATACAAACAAAAACATTTGAAGTCATACAAGGCTGGAAAGATGTACTACAAGTTCTTAAAGAAACAACTGTCTGCCTGGCAGTGGTGGCTCATGCCTGTAATCCCAGCACTTGGGAGGCAGAGGCAGGTGGATCTCTGTGAGTTCGAGGCCAGCCTGGTCTATAAAGTGAGTTCCAGGACAGCCTCCAAAGCTACAGAGAAACCCTGTTTCAAATAAAAAAATAAAGAAAAAAAAAACCTGTCAACCCAGATAACTATATATAAGAAAACTATAAGTGATAATTGAAGGAAAAATCTTTCCACAATAAAAGTAGTTAAAGCAACATATGATCAGTAGTCCAGCTCCACCAAGAATAATGAATAATGGGATACTTAGCCCGAAGAGAAGTCTGTCATATGGAATGAGTAAATAATTTCAGAATATTTAATATAGAGTTCTAAGAAAACACCAGAAACAGCACATGTCAGCAGTAATTATACTACTTCCAAAAATAATGCTAAGTATTGATGGTCTTAATATCAAAATAAAAAGTTTCACACAAGCAGAATGGATTAGAAAATGGGAGCATTCTCACCATCATAGGACACAACACCTTAGGTTACAGGTTGGAAAAAAACTATTCCAAGCACAGGGAACTAAGAAATAAACATGCATAATTATTATAATATGTGATAGATTTGATGTCAATCCAAACTTCTTAAAAGAGGTAAAAGAGATTGGTTCATACTCATTAAACAAAGAGTCCAATAAAAGAATATTGTACGCACACACACACACACACACACACACACACACACACACACACACATAATCAAAATTTGAAGTAAATTTCACAAAAGGTATACCACTAGTTAAAATATAGAACATAGGTAACGCAATGTACTGACTGTGGGTAAATTTTCAATACCCTACTCTCACTGATACCAGTTCATCTGGAAAAAATACATGGAGAAACACTGAAGTTTAATGTCCTGTAAATGACATGAACTTCACAGATGTCTTCCATATGTTCAACACATATATGACACTTCTATATTTTGGGCAAAACTCTATATTTTGTGCAAAACTCAACATGAAGAGTCTTGAAACTGTGTCTCCATTATCAGGTCTTAGCTGTCAATTGCAGAATTCATTTACCATGAGAAAAACCATCTTCATGGTGACCGAGAGAAACTTTGAGTGTGTCATTTCTGTTTGGGGAACTTCCCAGGAGAGTGACATGGATTTTAAGAATTACCTGCACTTATCTGTCAGATAGTGTGTTTTTCAAGACAAGGGTTCTAACTGACACAGGAGATCGTCTCCTGAGGCTTGTATGTGGTTAATTGAGAGGAAAAGACTCTGGCAGTCAGGAAACACCCATGCTGTCCCCTCTATGCACCTGCTCTTCAGTCTCTGCACAATTAAGTTATTTTGATTTTCCCTTTTGCTGTTTCATGACCACAAAAATCTGTCAGTTCCATTGATTATATGAAATTGATGTCATTTGTAAACCATAATATAAAGTAACAATCTATGTCCCTCTGTGTTTCCTTGATGATCCTGGTCTCTATTTGATGATTCTCACTCCTATAATGGGGTTGCTATGAAATGTTTATAGACAGTTCTAAAGACTCTCAGCCATTCCTTACAGGGCAGGAAGATTGTCCCTGCAATCATGTGTTATTGTGATACATTTGGGCAGAGGTAAGACAGAATTTTGTGGAGGAAGGAAACTTTGGTTCTCCTTGAGAAATCCACCTGTTCCATGTTAGGTGGGCCGTATAAAACTTGCATGGGTCCAGCTAGTTCAAACCTAACAACCAAACATGCCTTAGATTTGTTGTTGATGCTCCTCCAAATTCATAGCTAAGGGAAGTTCTCTTTCCTTTCTGTCCTGACTCTGTGGCTTATATTTGAAAAAGAGAGTCCATGGTGGTGTCAACATTCTATACATTGCACAGAGGACAGCAGAGGAGTGATGGGCCTTAGAGGACAAGAAATGTCTGTTCACCTTTCACAAGGTGAAGGAGACACTTAATGAGTATCATGTGATCTGCATGAATCCATCAGGTATCAGGTAAGTTCTTCATCCAAGGTCTTAGAGCCACTTGACAGATGCCTTCCCAGTACATTGTAGAGACCCAGTCAATGAAGAGGCCCGAAGTAGAAGAATCTCTTGCCTTCTGGTCAATCCCTGCTTTCCAGATGGAGGAGACAGGGGTGCTTTATAAAATCACTGATATTCTACACAGTACAGAGAAGTTGGTTTGGATAAATGCTGTGGTACCTGGTAAGCTGAATGGTTTGATGTCAGTGAGAAGTTATTTTCACTCAGAACATTTCTTTTGCATGTTCCTCTAGTAGACATTCTTTCTCAATGTCAATATAAATGTTATGTGCTTAATATAGATAGAATCTTAAGGGAAATGTGTTGTGGCAAACATGAATGTCTCTATTGAATACAACTTACCACCAAGGTACTGCGAGAGTTAATGCTGTATCAGTGTAGGGCCATATCCTAAAAGGCATTAGCATATAGGTTAGAGCAATGTGGTTAGGAATGCAAAAAACTATGAGACCAGAGAAAAATGTGTAATCTCAGAACTCATCTTAAATTAACATGTACATGCATTTGAATGTTATGTGTGTTCTGTGAAAAATACTTTAACAGTACTTTTAAACAACTTACAGGAATTATACTTGCATGGAAATACATGATAGCTAAAAGTATCTCTTATATTCTAAGAGGCTAAAACCTTTATTGGACTTTCTAGACAGAGTTGATAATGTATTTTTTGGTCACTTAAACCTTCAGTCCGCTATAGTACTATGTATTCAGCCAGTTTCTTTAACTTTCCTTTAAAAGAACATTATAACCAACTTTACTTGCCTTGGATTTCCCACATAATCAACATTTTCAGCATAAGAAAGTGCAAAGTTCTAACCTAAATCTTGTGCTCTTCCATATTCCTGACTCAAGATTATTGCTTGTGTATTTTTACACATGTTATGACAATCATTTGCTGAAAACAAAATATAGGTTTGAATAAATCTTATAAAATGAATACAAAGAATAATTGAAGACAGCATACAGGCAATGCTTGATAAACAATAATGTTTGTTGAACTTTTTATTATTTAGGTTATTTGGAGTGATTAAACAAGGCATCACCCTCATACATGGGATGCTTTATTTGCTGTTCAATGCACATGGAAAATAACTTTGTTAATGATGCATATGCACACATGCATGCACACAGGGGAGAGAGAGAGAGAGAGAGAGAGAGAGAGAGAGAGAGAGAGAGAGAGATCATCCTATTTTACTGGCAGCCATGTGGGTTAACCCTCACCCTGTTGTTTACAAAGAGATAGTGGATCCTTTGATTTTCAACTTCACACTGTACTGTTCCTTGAGCTATGTTTATTTGTCCTAATCTCAGTACTTCAATATTCCATAGTCTGTTTGTTCTCCAAAAGTTCTTCACACATAGCCAAGGTTTGTGTGTGTGTGTGTGTGTGTGTGTGTGTGTGTGTGTGCGTGTGTGTGTGTGTGTGTGTGTGTGTGTGTGTGTTTCCTCTTACAGACACCTGAAATTGATCATCATTAACACTGAACCAACACCAAACATCACTTCTCCCCATGATGTTTTCCTAACTCACAGATAAAATGTCCTACCTTTAGCATAAAGAGAGAGTTCCATAGCAGTAAATATGGAGACAGTCTTAACAACAAAATACTAACAAAAAGCAGGAAACAGAGACGAAGAATCTCTATTGCCAAAGGGAATGGCAATAAAACAGAGACTGTAGATGACATCAGCTGGCATGTGCACAATGGTCACTCAGACATTTCCACAAGCCAAGGGCACACAAAACATTTTCAAGGGAATCATTACATGGTACATTGGGATAGAAAGAAATCTCTACAAGAATGCAAATCTCAAGCATGCATTGTGTGTTAAATGATAATCACTTGTACCCTATTAGAGATATTCACACGTTGGAAGCCAGAAATATAAACAACTTGCTTTCCCACCATCTGTGAAAATCACCTAAATTCATGGAGGACCTGGCTTCTCCTCCACATGTGAGAAAAATAACAAGAATGGTTTTCAGATGACTTAGAATTCCCCAAGATTTCCAACTGAACTAATAACCATCACCAACTCTTAGAACTACAGACATTCATTGAAAAACATGGAAAGTTTTATATTCCATCTGATAGGGGACAAATGGGTATCTTATATGGTCTATAGTGAAACAATGATATGCTTATTAGAAAGTAAACGAGCAGTAACTGTCATAGAATGTCAATAGCGAAGGTCTCTAGAGGACTGCTTGAGCAGAAGGAGGAAACTACACATTCTGACATCTAAACATCTATAAGCATGTTTCGGATGAAGCACACGGTGTAGGACTGCACTTATTACGATTTGAGGGGCATATAGCAGTTCTGAGAATGCTCAGCAGTTCTTAAGTATCTCTGTTGGTTGTGAGCTCTTCTGCAGGGAGATGTGTCTGAGTTCACACTGAAGTCTCCTTCCCATTTCTCTGGCACAGTAAGACATGGTTGATAGTTCAGATTTTTGAAGAAGTGGCTACTGGAGATATCCATATTAATATTGACTCTGGATTTGAGGTTCCAAATAGAAGCTGTGTCTCCAACAATCAATACTATAACACCAACATTATCTAGTCTTTTTTTTTTTTTTATGCTGTTGTATCCCGTTAAGGGGATAGTTGGTTACAGGGAATCTAGAGACAGAACATTTGAGTGACAGGGCCTGTGAGTGTTTCACCAGAACAGACAAGACTCTTGAAGCTACACCTGGATAGGACACCCAAGAACACTGAACATTATCACTAGTCACACACACTATGAGACACATGCCCAGTTCCCCTTCCTTAAATCCTGTGACACTCACTTCAGAGAACAGACACCAGACAGAACAACAGTCCCAGGACATATATACTTTGATGCACCTTTGCATGAGAATGAGATTGGAACTCATCAGCAAGGGCTTCACTTTCAGCCTAGAACTGGGGGCTTCTCTAAATGAGGGCACCTATACAGGAGATAAGTAGGTAGCAGATTTCAGGTCAACTGTCCTTCTGAGACAGAGTTATTTACCTTGAGTTTCTTGAGGAACTAGAAGTACAGACCTCAGGAATATTTTCTTTATTCCAACCTTGTTTACCTACTCCCAGACAAATGAGAAATGGTGTGGATCCTGCCATCCAGATTATTCTGTGAATAATAAGACGACCTCCTCTCCTTTGTTCATCCATCGGCCAATGCTTCCCCCATGCCCACTTTGTACTGTAGAGTCTGAGGGGACTGGAGAAAACCCCAGCTACATGCATATTTACTTAATGCTACGCCCACAGCTGTGACACCTGTGTAGCTGTAGCAAGTATGCTGCTGTGCTGGGGCCCAGCAGCTGAAGGGTTGAGGTTGGAGCTTCCTGGAGCGTGGCCTCAGGCGGTTCCCCCACAATCAACAATCTTCATACAGCCTGAGGATCCAAGGAAACCCTGGAGAACGAAATGGCCTTGACGACAGTCCTTGTTGGCACTAATCACGATCTTTCTCTATATGTGTTATCTGTGTCTTCTCCAGTTAACAGCACAACCAGTACAGGTCGGCACCAACATGAATGACCCAGGTCACCTGTACCTGGAGCACCTCCATTTATCAGACCAGTGTATGAGGAAGCTCAAAAGACTTCCTCAAATACATCTCTGGGGTCGTTCCTGTTTAGAGTAGAGCAGCGCGAGCTCTTGTCAGAAACAGCCAGAGAGCCCAAAAATGAAAGTAAAAATAAAAATGTTACGAGGGAATAAACATAGGATGCCAGACCCTTCTAGAGAGAAAGAGTTAGAGAAAATTCCCCAGCACACACTTCCCGGGGGGTATACACCGTACTTCTTAAGAGGGAGCTGGTGGACAGCCCCTAGGTGGACCCCCGAAGGTGGAAGTTACCTAGAGCCGCTCCCATATACAGGAAGTTATGATAAAGTTGGGAACAGATGGGTAAATTATGAAGAACGGCTTGGAAAGCAAATGGGCATATGATAGTAAAATATAACCCAGGCTGGCAAGAGTTTGGCTCCCCACAGATGTGGTCACTGGCGCGAGACAGATTTCACAAAATTCTGAGATCATGCCCTCAGACAATAGCCATGGTGAACTCCCACTGCGGAAGTGATACACAAAAATAGATATGGATGTCTCTTGTCATTGTTTCTTGCTGATTCTGAGTAATTGTAAAAAATAATGGCCTGAAGTAACCCCCTGCCAAGTTCCTCGATTGTAAAAGTATATAAGCATTGCCTATACAGAAGTAAAATTGCAGCAGCACATCAACACATGTGTCTGTCTGTTATTCTCCTCGCCGATTCCTGACTTCTCCTTGAGCCTTCTCCCTGGTTCTCCCGCAGTGGTGGTCTCCCTCTGGGTGGTCTGCGGCAACTTAATATGATGTTTTTAATCCTAATACAAGTGATGTATTTTCTTACACAAAAAATTCAATCTTTAGGGGGCAGTAACCATCTTATAGCAGAATTTTTGCATCTCAGCCATACACACTTGACTTTAGAAAATCCCCTCCTGTGCATTACAGGGAAGGTAATGCAGCTGCAGTGATGTGTGGTTACCATGCCATTCTATGTCTCATTCTCTAGGTATCACAGCAATTGCTGTGAGTGAACAGTCTAGGATGTGCTATGAAATACAGATGTTTCTGAAGGCAGAGGCTGTGGACAATCAAAAGTGGGGTCACTTTTTTATTGTGAAAACTATAGCCATGTTGAGGCCAGCTGTGTTCCAAAAAGCTGTTTTCAATTAAAAAAAAAAATTCCCAAGACCAGATTGATCACTCAGCTTGTGACTAGGTACACAACCAAAACTACAAGAAATATTACCATCTTGAGGGGTGCTGTGAGTGAGAAATAAACACTGTGACTTTACAAAAAAACACAGTGTTTCAAAATCACACACACACACACACAGAGATGACCGCCAAACCTCTCTGCCCTGAGGGAGTGAGAAGTCAAGTCAGAGAAAACCAGGTATTTTTATTTCTCTGCGCTGGAGTCCCTGAGGTCAGTTAGGTCTGATCGCCCCCTGCTGGTCCCGAGATCCTCTGCAGGGAGGTTTGTGTCTGGACTCCTGCTGAAGTCTCCTCACTGTGTCTCCTGCACAGTAATAAGTGGCTGTGTCCTCGGTGGTCACAGAGTTCAGCTGCAGGAAGAACTGATTTTTGGATGTTTCTCTAGTAATGGAAATGGGGCTCTTCAGGGATGGGTTGTAGACAGTATCCCCCCTGTGAGTTATGTACCCCATCCAGTCCAGGTTCTTCCCTGGGGACTGCCTCATCCAGATCCAGTAGTAACCACTGGTGATTGAGAAGCCAGTGACAGAGCAGGTGAGGCAGAGTGACTGTGAGGACTTCACCAGGCCAGGTCCTGACTCCTGAAGGTGCATCTGGTACAGGAACCCTTCAAACAAGAGGGTCAGTTCTGTCAATCACAGGTTCTCCCAAACCCTCGTTGGCACATGTATGAAATGGTAACACTCACCAGGTAGGGATGTCACCAGGCACAGAAGAGCCCATAGTCTCATCTTCTAGCATACAACTCCTTTTCCTAGGAGGAGGTCCGCCTCCTGTAGAGAGATGTGAGCTCCCATAGACCAGGATGGGATTTAACTTAGAGCTAGGTCATTCATTTGCATGTGGGGAGCCAGCCTTGTCCTTATGGGGAGGGTGGATATTGACTCCCTTTGATTATTACAGCAGTCATCACAGACTGTGGCTTCTGCTTCTGTGAGTCTGGGATTAGAAAGCATGAGAATTACAGGGATCATAGGAAACACATCTTGGCATGACCCCTCCTCCACTTCTTAGCCAAACATCTACATCTACGTTCCTCTGCTCCTGTATTTTTAAGGTCTCAAGTCAGTGCCAACCTTCTTTTCATTCTTGGGTTCCTGAGTTCTTGCACACACCAAGGATCCTCTTGGACTTTGTAACAGATATCTGGATTTGTCCACAATATGAGTTCTTCCCTCTTTTCTCACCTTCTTAGTAGTTGCACCTGATGTCAGGTATAATGCTCTTCCAGGTGACTCCAGGTTTCAGTTCTGCTCTTGGGCAATTCACTTCTCACAGGAAGCTACCGAATGAGAACAGGGTGTTTGTAGACTGTATCATGTAAAGTGACATAACAGTTCCATTGCCAGAATAGGGATCATCAGTGTTTTCATCATCAATTAGAAATCTTAAAACAAAAGACTTGTCAGAAATAAAATGAGCTATTCTCTGTGCTTGTGGAAGCTGGCTAACAGGTTCAATGAAACAATTTCGATAGCTCTAACAAGTTCAATAAGAAGAGTAATTATCAGGATTACTATTGTTTTACTAAAACACCGTGACAAAAAAGCAAGTTGGAAAGGAAAGGGTTTAGTCAGCTTATACATCCACATCACAGTTCATCATTAAGGGAAGTCAGAACAGGGACACAAGCAGGGCAGGAATTTGGAGGCAGGAGCAGATGCAGAAGCCATGGAAGAGTGCTGCTTACTGTATTGATTCAACTGTCTAGTGTCTGGGATTCATTCAGGATATCTGAACTTCCCCAAAGGACTTGGGTCACTTCTCTGACTACAGTCTCTGCAACACACAGCTTTTCTTCTAGGTTACAACTGAAAAGGTTTGTCAAAATAATTGGGTAATACATATCAAAGGTCATTTTTGTCTTTTTCAGAAATACTTTACTTAATAATAAACAGCAAAAATAAAGTATAATGAAGATATTTTATATAATGAAAATACACACCAAAAGAGATTTTAGTATCCATACTGATTTTAGGTAAAGCTAACAACATCAAAGAAAACCATTATCAAATAACTTAGATTACTACATAGGATATAAAAATCTGCAAGCCCAGATAAAATTTCTTATAGTGGTTCTTACACAGGAAATACTCTAACCTCTCTCTAAGTGCTGAAAAGCATATGCACTGTAGTGTGGATAGGTGGCATCCAGCCAGGCAGAGATCTCTTAGAAAGCCTTTGATTAGAATATGGCCACAAACATTGATGTGTGTCTAGGTGTACAGCTCTCAACTAATGCAGTAGAACACTAGGGTAGTATGCTGACCATGTATAGAGAGATGGGGTGGGTATTGGCTGGGAGACAGAATTTGGCATGGACCTGGTAACTTTCAAAAAGCCTGGAGTTTAAAAAAGACGGAGATACAACCTTTATATATGTACTAAGCACCATGTGCATTTACTGAGATGGGGAAACTTGGAGAGTTTGTGTGAAAAGGTGTTTCTCTTACATGTCTGCAAATTGAAAATTATTCAAGTTAATCTTTTGTAGATGTCTAGATCCAACAATAAGATCATGAGATCCTGTGAAGTAGATACCTGATGAACTTATTGGAAACAAAGTTATAAATACTTACATTAGGAGATGTTATGCAATGACTATTTGGATTTAAAGCCTACTCAACAAAAAGGGAATCATACCTGGTACTAGAAACGTAGTCAACTACTCAGGGATACATAAATCATAGTTCTTTGAGGAGAGTCTAAACTGAAACTTTACTGAACAGTATAAACTTATTCCATTCTAAATATTTATCCTTTCCACAGAGCTAGTTGATGCTATCTGCACTCATTAAAGAAACTTATGTTTGCAACATAAATTAAGTTAAAGTAAAAGAGGCAATGAATTTTAAGAAGAGCAGGGGTCTATAAAGGAGGGTTTGTAGGAAGAAGAAGAAACAGAAAATTATGAAATTATATCATAAACTTAAGTAATAAAAATATTTTAAAAATTATAATGCAAACTAAACTTTTGTTTCTTTATTTTATAAGATAGGCATAGTTAAAATGCAAACTGCTTGGGATATAGATCAGTAGGCAGAGTGATTTCCTAGCATGTATAAAACTCTGGAATCATTTTCTCACAGCAGAAATATCCCCTGTGGTAGTTTATTCCTACGATCTCAAAAATCAGGGGTGGTGCACAATAATCTGAAGTCAAAGACAATCCTTCTCCTTACAGTAAGATTGAGGGAATCCTAGGATTTCTGTTGTGGTGTTCCCCTACATATAATAAAAATATATCTCTAGAGATAATTGTACAATGAATATTACAAAAAGAGATTTCCACACACAGCAAACTAGACTTCAGCTTCCCTCTGCAACTGCTGCACAGGCTGTCTTTTCAGTGTGTGCTCCACAGTACTCAAAAGACTAGACATCTTGTCCAACCCTTTGCATCTAAGAAGGCATTGGCTCTGCATTCACCAGAACACTTCCTTTGGATCTGTTATGCCTCCTCTCTGCCTTCCTTCCTCTTGCCCAATCATAAACAGTCCATGGTCATGTGTAATTATTGTAGCTTACAGTAAATTTGAAATGTTAAGAAAATATAAAATATTAAATTCAGTGTACATGACAATTGCTTTGCAGTGCATTTCACAACCTGTATGTGAGCTTCTCCCTCCTTCTTTGTGATGAGCTGAAGCCCCAGATACTCAGAGTCTGAGAGAATCCAAGTTCTCCTATTGCTTATATCAGAAAAGTTTTAGAGGAATACAAATTCCAACACTAATGGTTAATAATATACACACAATATACTACCTCATATATAGATGAGGTTTTAAGCAACAAACATGAGGAAATCATGGTATTTATGGAAAATTTGAAAGAGTTATAGATCATCAAGTTTTGTGATGTAAGGCAGTATCACAACACAGGTCATGAATATTTTCTTGTATGGCATACTTTTGAACAAGAAGACATAGATGTGAACATGAGACTATTTGGATGTATTAGGAGAAGAAAAACAGATAAGAGATAATAGACAAGAAAGGATGATGTAGAAATACCTTTCAGAGATTGATTTTAAGTTGTTTCTACACAGTCATTAATGCCCCTCTTGATGATGGCTCCTCCCTGAGGACAGTTGGATCCAGTTCTAGCAGTTCCCCCTTGCAGTAAGGTGACAACAGGAGAGAACAGAATCTTGACCATCTTCATCAGGCTTCACATGTTGCAGAGCACCTGATTTCAGAGAACCATGGTGAGTCTTAAGCTTAGATGCAGCCCTAAACCTACCCATGTACGAATTCCTGAGACATACAGATACAAGAATCAACAGAAAGGGGGGACCACTGTGGTATTCACAGAAAAGTTAACAATTCCAGAAAAATATATTCACATTGTGAAGGAAATAGAAATCAAGAAAATATATGCTGTGACTCAATCTGTTTCCCATACTGCATCTGCATGCATTTAACGGAAAGAGGTGAGAAAGGAGATCTCCTTGACAAGGATCCTTGCCGGTAGTGGTTATGTGTACTTACACAGCTTTATCTCTCCATGTCTACCTTTACATACCAGAGTTCTCTTATTTATGGACAGGAAATGTGTTAGTTAACCTTTTCAGAAGCTGAACATTTTCATAGAAGAAGACAGATTTGCAATATGGTCCCAGAAATGAGACAAGCCGATAGCACTATCTAGGGATATGTATTCATGTGTGTTTAAATGTCTGAAGTATAGCCTCAATATTAAAACAAAAATACATACTACATAAATTCAGGGTATTCATGTATATTTTCTTCTAATATCAGGTCATGAATCAGATGCACCTATTGTTGAAGGATAGAAGGATCTGGAACCACCAGTCTGATGCATGACTTCTGTTCTATCACTGGTTAGAATTGATAGGATGTCTTGTGGACTTTCAGTTCACAAGTCAACACCCTATTCTCTTAATAGAAGAACACTTATCTCTACAATTCAAGGCACTGGATGATATTTTCTTGGCATTTCAGAATCTCTGTTAGGCTAAGTAATGTTTATAAATCCACATTTCATACTTCAGTACATGGGATGCTTACGGCTATCAGAGGTTACAATGGACAGGGGTGCTTGTCTACTTAAATAGTGCGGAGACATTCTCCTCTTACAATGCAATCCAGTCACAGAAGTCTGGGCTCTGTGAGAACATAAATAGATACAATGAGCTTATTCTCCTGAATTACAGTAATATCAGGATTATAATGTGGGCAGATCTGACGCAACAAATGTGAAAGTGAGCAGGAGTTTTCCGTAAATACATCACATATAGATTTCTAGCTCTTCTTATGATTCTCCCTTTGTTCTGTGGAATATGTTCCCTTCTTCTGTGGCTCATCCCTGAACATAGACACTCCCCGTAGTTTCTGCTATAACTGCACAGTAATGGATATCAGAGTTCTCAGATGCAGATGTCAGACTGCTGAGCTCAATGTAGACAGTGTTGAATAGTGTGTCTGCATCTAGTTTGCCTCTGTTCTGAAATTTCTGTCTGTAGTTGGTTTGGCCAATACTTGGGAGTATCCATCCAATCATTTGTGGCTCAGGTCTAGGTCCGGCTTCACCCAATTCATGGAGTAAATGGTGAAGCTATCTGAGTAAAAATCCTTGCAGGAAAACTTTATTGAATCTCCAGGTATCCTCAGTCTAATTCCAGGCTGCTACATCTGTGTAGCTGAAGTTTTCCTGGTCCTGCCTCCTCTTCCCAGAATTCTCCTCTCTATTTGTCCTTCCTATACTTCCTGCCTGGCAACTGTCCAATCTGCATTATATTTATTAATCAATCAGATCAACAAATTAACAGCATACAGAGCAATATCCACAGAACATCTGAATCTAGGAGTGGACTTCACATATATAAAGATGCCATGATCACTTCAGTCCCTGGCTCCCCATCAGCCCTGCTCCTAGTAATGCACTTATCATTAGCTGATACTACCACATAGAGGATGATCTGCTTCAGTCCACAGTGAGACCCTATGTGCACTGTGGACAAATGAGAATTAATGTGATACTGTTGGATGTGTGAATATCACTGAAATTTATAATCAGAAACTCTGTAATTTGCAAAATAATGAGGTATAGTATATTTTATCCTTTTTGAGAAAGAACAAGTAGAGTTTTTCTATGTTAGTTAGTTGGAGGGTGAGATTCAAGAATTAAACCTGTTTACAGATATCCATTCCCTGATTCACGTGGATTGAGATCTTCCATCCCAGTGAAATTGTAGTCACACCATTAAAGGGAAGTTCTGCACCCTTGGAGTATTGGATCAGCGACACAATTAATGTTGAGTTTCACAATCATGATGATATGTGGATAGGAGAAGCAATTTCAAAAGTTTTGATGAATGTCAGATGTTTGGGGTGTGGAAAGCAAGGTCATTTGTAAAGGGAATGTAAACAGGGATTTCCTAGAAAATGTTTATTCCAGAAACAGCAATTGAATGCCCCTCCCTTCTGGAGTATGCAGGAGGTGGGGTAAGAGTAAACACTGGACCAATGAATATAGACCAACAAGGGACAGACAAGGTAATCCTTTGCCTCTATCCTTGGGAAAATCCCAGAGGGGCCTCATGGAGGCCCTCACAGCAAATCCAGTACAGAGCTTTCCTGCTCTCATAGAAGGAACCCCTACTCAGAGCAATTAAATAACCAAATGCCTATTGAAATAAACCAGGCTGATTGGGTTCATGGACCAGATGAGGCAGAGAGAGTAAAAAAATTCAGGATATACCATAAAGCAATTTTTTTGGCAAACTATTATACATGAACAAAGACCAAAATTAAAAAAGGAATAAATGATGTTTTGTTGGATGGTTTAGTAGACATAGGTGCAGACATAACAATAATTTTACCAGAATTTTGAACATCCAAATTGGATTCTTCCAGTGGTAAATGTTCAGCTGTTAGGGATTGCAACATTACCTCAAGTGAAACAGAGTGCAAGATGGCTCCAATGTATAAGTATAAAAGGACAGAGAGTAAAATTAATGCCATATGTGGCTAACATAGCTATGGACTTATGGGGCTGTTATCTATTACAGCAATGGAATACTCAGATAACGATTCCTCCAACCTCAGAAACAAATCTTAAACTAACACATATTTCTGAGAGAAATATTAGAAGGTATTTTCTAAAGAGTGGTCACTAGCCATCCAGATTGTACAAGAACAGGGCACAACTGATGATCTTTCAAAGACACCAACTGCTCTACCTTTAAAATGGTTAACATACAAGTCTGTATGGTTCAGCAATGGTCTTTAACAACAGAGAAACTCCAGGCTTTAGAAGAGCTGGTACAAGAGCAGGTAAATGCTCAGCATATTGAAGAATCAACCAGACCTTGGAATTCTCCTGTATTTGCTATTAAAAAGAAATCTAGTAAAAGGAGAATGGTAACATACCTAAGAGCAATTAATAAAATAATTCAGCCAATGGGCTCTCTACAATCTGGGATTCCTTTGCCTACTTTGTTACCTAAAGGATGGCCTCTTATAGTTATCGATTTAAAAGACTGTTTCTTTTCAATACCCTTACAAGGAAAAGACAGAGAAAGATTTGCCTTCACTGTGCCTACTTATAATAATTCTCAACTGGTTCAGAGATATCAATGGAGAACTCTCCCACAGAGAATGTTGAATAGCCCAACCCTGTGCCAATATTTTGTACAACATCCTTTGGAAGTGATACATAAAAAAATTCCTAAATCTATAATTTATCATTATGTGGATGGAGATTTTACTAGCAGACTCAAGTACAGATACCTTAGAAAGAATGTTTGAAAATGTAAAGAAAAATTTGCCTTGCTGTGGATTACAAATTGCTCCTGAAAAGACACTAAGAGGAGATTCTATTAATTATTTAGGACATAAAATATGTCTACAAAAATTAGACCCCAAAAGGTACAAATTAGAAGAGATCAATTACAGACACTTAATGATTTTCAAAGGTTATTTGGAGACATTTTTCATCTATGAATTATGGTTGGGGTAAAAAACTGATGAACTGAGTAATTTGTTAAAAACTTGAGAAAGTGACGAGGGCTTAAATAATACAAGAGAATTATCACCTGAAGCTGAGAGAGAACTAGCCTTGATTGAAAAGAAAGTAAAGGAAGGACGTTTGGGATCTGTAGATCCAAAGTTCGATTGCATTTTGGTTATTTTATTCTCTAGGCATTCTCCTACATGAATATTAATGCAGAGGAAACATAATATATTGGAATTGATATTTCTACCCAATTAACAGAGTAAAAAAATTAAAAGCCTATGTGGAAAAGATCTCTGACTTGATTTAAAAAGGAAAATTGAGACTCTGTCAATTAACAGGAATAGATCCAGCAGAAATTGTCATACCTTTAACTAAGGAGAACATTGAAAAATGGGCAGAAAGTGAACCTTATCAAAGAGCTTGCAATACTGGTTTGGAAGAAATTAACAACAAATATCCCAAAAGTGATAGAGTTTATTGGATTTTACCTCATATTGTATGGGAAACACCCATATCTGGAGTTCATACATTTTATACAGATGCAAACAAACAAGTAAAGGCAGGTTACAAATCAGAAATTTTAAGTAAAGTGGTTCAAAGTCCTTATAATTCAGTTCAAAATTTGGAATTGTATGCTATTATACTTATATTAATGGATTTCTTAGAACCTCTCAACATAGAAACTTATTCTCAGTGTGCTGAAAGAGTGGTATTACACATTGAGACTGCAGAATTTATCCCTGATGAGTCAGAATTAACTTCACTATTTATTCAGTTACAAGATATAATCAGGAATAGGAAACATCCCGTATAAATAACTCACATCCAATCCCACACAGTTCTACCAGGCCCTCTAGCACAAGGTAATGTTGTGGTTGATAAGTTATTAATAGGAAATGTGCTGGAGGCCTCAGAATTTCATTAAAAAAAACATCATGTCAATAGTAAAGTTTTAAAAGAGGATTTTTCCATAACCTTGCAACAAGCCAAGGAAATTGTAAGGAAATATTGTACTTATTTCTTTTACAATCAGACTCCAATACCAGCAGGATGTAACCCAAAGAGTACTCACAGGAATGAAATCTGGCAGATGGGTGTGTTTCACTTTGCAGAAGTTGTAAAATTAAATATGTACACCATACCATTGATATTTATTCAGAATTTCAATGGGTAACTGCTTTGAGTTCTCAAAAAGCTGATTCTGTTATTACTCATTTGCTATAAGTTATGGCCATCATGGTTATACCTGCAAAAATTAAAACTGGCAACGCTCCAGTATATGTCTCTGGTAAAATGAAACAGTTTTTTTGCTTTGTATGTTACATAATCTTACAGGCCAAGCAGTCATAGAAAGATCAAACAGAACTCCAAAGGATATGCTAAATAAACAGAAAGGGGTAACAAAAAAAAAAACAGAAATAGATTACATACTTCTCTATTACCTTTGAATTTTCTCAGTGCTAATGAGAAAGGAACAACAGCTGCAGAGACACATTGGATAGTGGGGAAAAAAACCCTACCTAATGAAATCAGCCTATATACTTTAAGAATGTGCTGACCTCAGAATGGAAACCAGCATATGTGTTATATTGGGGATGAGGTTTTGCTTTTGTTTCTACAGGAGAAGATAAGCTGTGGGTACCATCAAAATTGCTAAAGGTTAGATTTGAACAATAGAGTCCTCTTAATCAGAAGAGGGTGATAGTTTATTAACCAGTGTGACCATACAATTGAAACTAACTTATAACACTAACAAATGTTTTTAATTTAATCAGATATAACTTGTCAAAAGGGAACCATCCCAAAAGTTAGGCTTTGGTAAGGTTATTTCTCTTTGTCTTTCAGAAGAACGAAGGCTAAGGAATCTGAAGAACACTGGACAAATGAGATATCTGAAGAAAAAGAATAAATAGAAAAAAAAAAGTTCCAAGAAAAAGAGTAAATTGTCCTATTGGTATATCACCTATAAAATTTCATAAGTCTTCCTAAACATTTGTTTCTGCTTTTCTCTAAGGACTCTTAACATCAATGGTATTTTAATAGTACCAGTTCAATAAAAAATTAAAGCTGGCTTTAGAGTTGGAGAATGGCTCTCTCTTTCTTTAAATCTACTTATGTTGTTAAAAAGAAAATACAAAATCTCTGTATCATGTCAGAAGAAAGAGCCATCTTCTCACATAGGACAGAAGAAAACAAACAAAAAAATAAGAGACTATTGTATTGATAGTAATTTCAATTCTTTGATTCTATTTTTGTTCTTTAAACTTTTCTTAAGGTATGAATTTTATATAAAAATTTATAAGTTTTATATATATTAAACTTTTGTTATGATATTAATCGTCATAGAGAGTAATAACTAATTCTAGAACATGTTTTGTGTTCAAGTTTCTATCAGTTTTCTGTAGGGGATCATGACCAGGCCTAACACTGAACTTGAAGTCTCAAAAAAAATGATGAGGCTGCACAACAGCAGTTCTACATGGACAATAATAATATCAATAAGCTGACAAACATCACCAATAGGTCAGCTTTGGACTACAAACTGTTCAGAACAATTTCGAGATGGCTAGCTAAGATGATCCATTTTCAAAGACTACTTGAACAAGGACTTGAGATAAGCCCTGAACTTTGGCATTATACAGAGACTCAATAACAAATGATGTAGCTTCCTCTCCCAGAACTTGACAATTAACCCAAAAAATTTCTTTTCAGACTAAAGATGTCTTTGCCCACAACCAGCAGGAAGCAATTTTAAGAAAACAACACCCACATTTCCAAAGAGGTTGTGTAGGGTGGGTGGTTTTTGGTCTTTCAATGGGTTTTAGGTCTGGGATAATTTTCATTGTTTAGGCCAGTTGGTTACAAGTTGTTCTTGTTAATGGTTAGGAAAAGGGCTAGGCAAGGAGATTAGATTTAAGGTTCTTGTTTGAAAAAAAAAGAGATATATAGAAATGATATAACAGAGGGTAGATTATTGAATCTACTCTGAAAAGAAAAGAGAGGATACATATATGATATAGATAAAAAGGTAGATTGTTGAATCCATTTATAAAAGACAATTACTAGTTTTATATACTTTACATTGGATTGGATTTTTAAATATGTATACAAATTTTATATATTGAGATTGATACTGCTAGAATGCCGTATGTACTTTTCAAATGTTGTTCAGGATATTATACTTATATAGTTTATTTAACAATGTAATGCAATTTGCTAAAACTTGGATGTTATTATTACCAAATATTTGTATATAAAGAAATGAAAGTTAGTAGTTAGACATTACAATCAAACTTGTAGTCATACTGGGTTTGCAAGGCTAAGCAGAGTTATATTTTAGACAGATAGCATTAGATAGATCCATCTTCAAACACTTCAGAGTTCACAGAAGATGGCATTTAAATGTTTAATGCCTTAGAATTTTTATAACTATGAGACTTGTCAGCTCCTGGCAGCACCAATCTACTTCAGAGAAGATATGGGCATTGAAGACTACCCATCATTGCCAAGAAAAGTGAGGTTGTGGCTTTAGCAACAGGCATCTTCTGAGACCAGGACAATATGACACTATCGCTGAAGTGACCTTTGAAATTCGGAAAAGGTACAGTGCCCCTTTCTTCAAAGGCAGTTGAACAGGCAATGGACAGATGGCTTCTGGTGTGCTGATGAACAATTGCTGAAACAGTCATTCTTGAAATAGTAACTAGGCTGATGGAGTCTAACCTCTCAATGGTAGACTGGCATTTAGTAAAAGAGATGAAGCCACCCACAAGCCAAGAAGAATGGGATGCAGAGAAGAATGGGATGCCCAGATGAAGCCACCCACAAGTCAAGAATAATGAAGAGCAGAATTCCAAAAGCATCAGCAATTTCCAGAATTTTAAATACTGAATCCACAGGATACTGGTGGAATTCAGGTTTATTGGGTACATGGACTACACTCACCAAATGTGAAGTCGAACTGTAGGCCACAATTGTTTACATCCTACTTCACAAATGAATCTGTCAGATACGCTAAACTTATAGGCTGAAGATGATGCCCCAACATTGCACAGGAAACTCTGGTGACTGTCCAGGTAGCTGGCTGCTTCTGTCAAATCACATTTTTTTTGGAAGCTGCTTGTTTGTACTTCCTGTTTTACTAGGTAATATTATTTTCTTCTTGAGTCTCTGAGGGAGTCGAGGATTAGACAGTTATAGTTAGTTGAAGATTAGTTATAGTTAGTTGAAGCTTAGTTATAGTTAGTTGAAGCTTAGATAGTAATAATTTTTCTTGTTAAGAATTTCAGAAAAGAAACTCACTAAAGAGGTGTAAAATGTGTAAATTTGAAAGTCATTATAAGATATGTTTCTGTTTGTAATATAAGTTAGGATAAAAAGTAAATCAGGTACATTTTGGACTTACCAAAATAGGACAGATAATATAATATTTTTTTCTGGGTTTTTCAAGTGCAAATGGACTAGACATTATTGAGGATTTTATTGCTTGTATGCATTGTATAGAAGAAAAAGTACCTAAAATGTATTGTAGGTAGTTTGTATTAGGAATTCAAGGGAGAATTGTATTTTTCATTTTCTTGTTTTCTTTTGCACAAAAAACATTATCTTACTATGTGCTATAAACATGGTTTTCTTTTCAAACTTTGATTTGGTTATCTGGTTATTAGTAGCATTACCTCTTACTAAACAAGGCATTTTATATTGGGCATATGATAACCCATCAAAGATTTACACTCTATGTGAGATTAAGAAAAAATTTCTAGCTGACCTCATGGAAGACCCAGAAGAACCTGATCTCTGGCATCTCTGCCTATAAGTACAGAGGTCTCAAATCTCAATCATTCTTCTAATCTCCAGGGAAATTTTGCATGCTCAGAGGATGGTCACACAGGGCTGAGGTACCAGGAGAAGGGAAAGATTGGTCTGGAACATTGTTGTGGAGGTTTGAAAGAAAATGGCCCCAAAAGGAAGTGGATTATTAGGAGGTGTAGCTGTGTTGTAGTTTGTGTGGCATTCTTGGAAAAAATGCAACACCATGGGCAAAGACTTTCAGCTCTCCAATATTTAATATAGGACCAGTATAACAAATAACTTTCTGTTGTCTGCAGATCAAGATACAGAACTCTCAACTTCTTCTCTAGGACCATTTCTATTTGATGAAGATAAAATATTACACCTCTTAAAATTAAAGCTAACCACTTCCATACAGTAGCCCAGCAGCTTGCCAGCTCTCGAGTGATTCACAGTCAAAACAGCCAAGCTTCTATAAAGATTTGGAATAAAATTCCTGATATTAACACTCCACAGGCATCTTTCCCATTATAGACAGAAATCTACAAATCTCCTTATGAATTTATTTATCATCTGCAACAAACTATAGAGTGGCAGGCAGATAATAAAGAAGCAGTTTCCAGCTTGTCTCATATATCTGCGTACTAAAATTAACTGTAAAAAGCTTAATTGTGCAGTTGCTAATTCTCACATAATTGCTAAATTTATAAAAGCCGGTCAAAATGATTGTCCAGGGAAACAAAAGGCTCAGATTCTGGCTCTATCCTTGTGGCCTCCTATATGTTTCAAATGGGGAAGGAAAAGTTCATTTGCAAAACTAATATAAACTAAAACTTGCTAATCATCCTCAGTATACTAAACCTCCTTCTAAAACACCTGCAAAAGATGCATTTTCACTGGTCCAGTCAATGTGGATAGTGGTGAAAAAGAAAATTCAATTTCAGAAAATGAGAATGAGCACCCAGGGCTGCTGCTGACAGGATCAGGTCTCTTCACTTCCAACTTGGAATCCACTGCTCTTTCCCCAGTGCTGTGTGAGCAGGAGCCCCGCTTGTTGCAAATGTAGCAGACTCCACAGCCTGGGGACTCCACAATGACACTCAGGTCCATCCCTAATCCTAAAACAATAAGATATTTGATTATTACTTCCAAAAGCAATTCATGATCAGATGTATCAATAACTAAAGACATAAAATTAGATTTCATAGAAGAGATTAAAACACCTAGCCCCAAATCTATGGGGATCCCTTCCAACAAACTGCCTTTGCTTGTTTTAGACAAACCAAATTGGACTGTGAAAGGGGCTTTGTTTGTGTACATGCTGTTAGTTTGTCTTTTACTGGCCTGATTCATATTGTAGTTTATTCTCACCTACTCCAACAACAGTCACTTTCCCTTAGATTTAAGAGGTAGTCATATCATAATATATTGCCACAGTTTGTCCTATTATAGTTTATTAAAAATTAATCATGTGAATGGAGGTTATCACTGGTAAACACCTGGTCAAAGTACAGTGTACTCTAAGGGCATCCTGAAGCAGCATCACTTTATTCCCAGCATTTTCTCTTTTGAAATGTTGACAACTATTCTATAAGACTGTGAAATCACAAACCAAGGACACTCAGAATAATTATTTTTAAAGAAGTGTCCAGTCTAATCTTCCCTGTCATCTCAATCCCAGGGCAGCTTCCTGCTGCTCCATGGTTTCTGACACACTCAGGATGTGGGTTGCAGCACTGTGTTTCTTGCACAGTAATAGACCACAGAGTCCTCAGATATCACGTTGCTGAACTCCATGTACGCTGTGCTGGAGGATTTGTCTATAGTCAGTTTGGCCTTGTCCTTGAACTTCTGATTGTAGTAAGTATCACCATCTCTAGTATAAATTCATCCAATCCACTCCAGGCCCTGCCCAGGCCTCTGTTTCACCCAGTTCATACTGTAGCTAGTGAAGGTGTAGTCAGAAGCCTTTCAGGACAACGTCACTGAGGAACCAAGTTTCCACAGTGCAGGACCCAACTGCTACAGCTGGACCTGGGAGTGGACTCCTGTGGAGAGAAAGGCAGAGTGGATGTCATTGTCACCTCAGATCCTGTTCCTTCTTCAGGTTTGGAACAAGAAATCCTCTTACCTGTAGTTACTGACATGAAGAAGAGAATGATCCACTTCCATCCCTTAGTGAGCACCCATGTATTCAGTGACTATGGAGAGAACACTGATCATATGTTGTTTTGGAGTGTGGACATCTCTGTATTTACCACTGTAGATTCATGTAATTTGAATAATCATGAGCAGGGTACTTCTTACATGAGTATCTAGCCTAGCTGGAGAAGAAGGAGGGAGAGAACACTTGGGTCAGGCAGCAGGATGCTGAGTTCCAATTCCTAATCCAGTCTGAGGAAATGCATCCCATATCCTTGCCCTCAGTCCTATACTGATGCTGTATCTCGGGGCTTACCTAAGAGACACAACTAGGAAGCTGTTTTTAGCTCTGTTTGAGAATCTTTTTTTTTAAAGCTTTCTCAGGTTTTAGGTGGAAACTGTTGCCACCATGTCTGAATGCCAATTGTAGTTGGAAGATTTCCTATGTTCCAGTGGCCCGTGGGTTGGGCCAAATCTCTCCCATTCATATCCCCCATGTAAACTCATAGGGACTAATAATAATTATGAACTATATGGCCATGGCTCAAGATTATTACTGACTAGCTCTTATACTTAAATTAGCCCATATTTCTTATTTATGTTTAGCCATGTGGCTTGGTATCTTTTCTCAGTTCTGCCTTCACATCTTGCTTCCTCTGTGTTGGGCTCGCAACTTCCTCTTCCCAGTCACAAAGTTATTTTTAAGGTCTCTTTCTCCTGCTACTTTTACACTGTGATGTTCAAGTCTTGCTATTGTAGAAATGCTAGGTTTTGGGGATACCATATTGCTGTTTATGTTGTTGTATGTATTTTTTTCACTGGGTCTACCCATCTTTTCCTTCAGCATGTGCAAGATGTGTCTTTGTCTGAGTGGGCTGTCCTAGGTAAAATATGTGCTTACTGAATCTGTGTCTCATGGAGCTGCTCTTGGTCCAATCAACGCTGCCAGATTCTATGACTGGGGAAGCCGCTGAGGCAGCAGGAGGATGAGGATTATATATGAAATTCTAAATGATCTGCTGGGTTCACAGCAGCATGTTGACTTGTACTGCAGCATGGTGGATTCCCAGTGTGGAACATAAAGGCGTCTCCAAGCCGCACAGTATTCTGCATGGTGGATTTAGCTTTTGCTAGTATAGACAAAAAAAAAAAAGGTTTTTGCACTACATGCTGCTGGACAGAAGCATAGACCCACTGCTTCCCAAAGTCTGCAATGAGCATGCTTCTCCCAGAGCTGGTGGTAAACATACCACAGCCATGTTGGAAAACTGAAGCGGGCAGAACCAGCAGCCAAGGCTATCATTTCAGTCCTAGTAATGCTGAAGTTTAAAGCAATAAAGTCACAATAATGCAGATTCAGATGGAATAAAACTTTAAATAGTTTACAGAATGTATAAAAATATACATAGGCTTGAAAGAGAGAGGAAAAGGAATATAAACAGTTATATAAAGAAATAAAAAGTTTTAAAAAAATAAAGTATTTAATGAGACAGTAAAAGTAATACAAAAATAAGTCACATGAAGATGGAAATCACACAGAGGGTCTGGATTATATTGTCATTAGGATTTTTAACTGCAGAGAGACAGTTGATTGTAAAGGCTGCTCAGATAAACCAATATTTATATTTTAACATATATATCTTAACTTCAAAATTGGGATCTAAGGATATGTTGCTTTCGAAAGGAGGCTCTGCATTTGTTTCCACAGAAAGCAAGAGGATATGGCTTTGTTCCAAGTTAAGATGGATCAGGTTTGAGCAGCCAAGACCCCCTGAAAGGTCTTCCAATGACACCATGGCCCAGATCATCCAACATCAAAATAGCGTCAAGGCGAATGGCTCAAAAACTACAACATCACAGACTTTTCCTATTAGGACCTGACCATAATACTTAATTTTCTCAGGATCCCCATAAGATTGTTATCACCCTCATCCAGCAGGAAGTAGTATGAGAAGCCACACCCAAATTCCCAAAATTTTGTTGATAAATGTTTATTTTTATTTAAAGGTTGGTTGATTAAAAATACAATCTCTTTCATAAAAAAATGGAGGGTAGGTTATAGATGATAGGATGAAAACATAGATTATTGAATCTGCTTTTAAAGAGCAACAACTTGTTTGAAATAATTTACATTGCTATAGATTTTAGTTTATTGATACAAAGTTAAAGTTAATTTTGTTATCCTGTATGGATGTTTCTACTCTCATTTGAGGTATCATGTTTATGTAACTTATTTAGATTGTAATGATAATTTAAAAATACAGATTAATAATTATTATTCTATGATAGTCCAATTTATAGTCATGTTAAGTTTTCTAGGTATACATAGATATATTTCAGATAGATAGGTAATCTTCAAACCCTTCAAAGACCTACAGAATATGGTATTTGAAAGCTTTTAAAAATTTAGACTTTCTTGGTAAGGAGACATGTCTGCTCCTGGTAGCACCAATTTACTTCAGAGAAGAAGATGGACATCAAAGACACTCTACATGGACTTTATCTTCTTCTTGGAAAAAATAGCTATTTGGACAAGAAACTGCTCTTGCCTGGACTGCTTGATTGACTGGACATGCAGGACCCATCGGAAGGTGACCACTGAACTTTGCTTGGCAAAATGGTCCTTCAGGTTCCTGCTTCACAGAGGAAACTGCCAGTCCTTCTATAGGACACATAGAGAAGTGACTGAGAGACTCTAGACCTGTGGGTTGAAGACAGATGCCCCAACTTTACAGAGGAATTTTGAATAACTGTCCAGGTAGCCAGCTGCCTCTGTCTTTCTAGATTTTTGAAATTTGCCTATAATGCATTTCCTGCTTACTTAGATATCATATCCATCTGGGGTCTTTGAAGTAGTTGAAGATTATAATTTATAACATAACATAAATTATAAGTTATAATTTCATTAATTATGATAAAAATAAGTTGGATGTGAAGCCTTAGACTCACAAATATATGACAGAATATTTTCTTTAATTTTGCCAAATACAAATAGACTAGATATTGTAACTGTAATGCTTGCTTGATTACTATTTTGTTATATGTAATTTTACTATGTTATTATACAGAAGAGGGTAGGTGCTGTGGGATGTTGTGTATGCTGTGAATATGTTGCTCTGATTGGCTGATAAATAAATTGCTGACTAGCCAGTTGCCAGGAAGAAAGTATGGGCAGGATAAACAGACAAAGAGAATTCTGGGAAGTGGAAGGCTGATTCAGGAGATGCTTCCAGCTGCCATTGCGAGAATTAAGATGTTAGGATACCTACCAGTAAGCCACAAGGTACAAGACAATGTATAGATTTATAGATATGGGTTAATTTAAGATATAAGAACTAGATAGCAAGAAGCCTGCCAAGGCCATACAGTTTATAAGTAATATAAGCTTCTGTGTGTTTACTTGGGTCTGAGCAGCTGCATGAGTTTGGTGGACACAGGAAAACTCCATCTACACTAGAAGGTAATGGGCAGATATAATGCATACACTAAGAGACAACAAATGCCAGCCCAGATGGCCATACCCAGAAAACCATAGATGAATGAAAAAGACATTCAAAGACAAAACAAGATATACACAAAATCTATGCACAAATCCAACCCTACAGAAAGCACTAGAAGAAAAACGCCAACCTAAGGAAGTTAGATGCACCCAGGAAAACACAGGCAATAAGCAACAAATCCCCAAAGAGGGGGAAATAACACACGCTATTACCAAAAGATAACAGGAATCAACAATCACTTGCAGCTGGAAATTTATCCAGACCCACTTGGGTCCTCAGCTGCTCAGAACCAAGTAAACACACAGAGAATTATATTATATACTAATTGTATGACCATGGCAGGATTCTTGCTATCTAGTTCTTATATCTTAAACTAACCCTTTTCTATTAAGAAATATTAAGTTGTAGCTTACCAGCAGTTTACATTTTGAATCATGATGGCAGCAGCTGACAGGATATCCTGACTCAGCCTTCTACTTCCCAGAATTCTCCTCTCTCCTTATCTGCCTCTACTATACTTATTGCCTGGCTATTGGCCAATCAATGTTTTATTTATCAATCAATCAGAGCAACATATTTTTCAGCATACAGAAAGACATCCCCAACAATCATTGGTCATTAATATCATCGATACCAATGAACTCAATTTGCCTATAAAAAGATACAGGCAAACAGAATGGAAATGAAAACAGGATCCAACCTTTAGCAACATACAAGAAACACACCTCAACTTCAAAGACAGACACTACTTCAGAGCAAAATGCTGATAATAGACTTTCCAATCAAATGGACTTGAGAAGCAAGCTGGTATAGCCATCTACCTAATATTTAACAAAATAGACTTTAAACTAAAATCAATCAAAAGAGATCAGGAAGGACATTAAATATTCATCATGTGGAAAAATCCTCCAAGATAAATTCTCAATTCTGAACATTTGCGCCCCAAATACAAGGGAACCCATATATGTGAAAAAAATTACTAAAGCTTAGATCACACATCAAACCCCATACACTATTAGTAAGATACTTAAGCACCCCATTCCCATAAATGGACAGATTTTCCAGACAGAAACTTAAAAGACAAATAAGGTATCTAACAAATGTTATGACTCAAATATACTTAGTAGAGTCCACAGAACATCCCACCCTAACAAACAAAAGAATATACTTTATTCTCAGCAGCACATGGAATGTTTTCTGAAATGGACCACATGCTTGGTCACAAAATATATCTCAACAGATGTGAAAAAATTGGAATAATCTGCTTTATTTTAATGGAATACCATGGCTTAAAGTTATATTTCAAAAAAAATTACAGAAAGCCTTCAATTTCATGAAAACTGAATCGCCAATGGGTCAAGGAGGAATTAAAGAAAGACTAAAGACTTCCTAGAATTTAATGAATATGAATGTGAATCATACCCAAACTTGGGGGACTCTATGAATGCTAAGAGGAAAATTCATAGCACCAAATGCCCACATATAGGAAGTTGGAGTAATCTCACACTAGTGACTTAACAGCTGCTAGAACAAAAAGAAGGAAATTTACCCACAAGGATTAGACGCTTGAAATGAATCAAATTGAAAGATGAAATCAATAGAATAGAAACAAAGAGAACAACAAAAAGAATCAATGAAACAAAGAGTTGGTTCTTTGACCAAAACAACAAGATCAACAAACCCTTATCCAAATTCACCAAAAGGCAGACAAAGAACATCCAAATTAATGAAATCAGGAAGGAAAGGGGAAACATAACATCAGAAAATGAGGAAATCCAGAGAATAATCAGGTCATACTTCAAAAACATTTACTAAACAAAATTGGAAAATCTAAAAGAAATGGACAATTTTCTGGATAGGTACCACATACCAAAATTAAATTGATATCAGATTAAAAAATTTAAATAGACCAATAATCCCTAAGGGAATAGAAACAGTCATTAAAAGTCTGGTCTTATTTCTAGACCTTAGGGATTGTAGCTGAATTATACCACATTTTCGTGTCTATCTTTCCCCTGTGGAGCATGCAGCATATACTCCAGCATTGTGAACGCTATTCACTAGGAGTGAAAACAGAGTGACTAGTAAAGTCTAGGCCTGTTTAAGGTATTAAGGGATTGAATATGATGAATGACAGATAAAATGAAAGTGGAAAGTACAGTTACTGGAGACACAAAGATTCAAATATAAAGTTGTGTTGGGAAAGAGAGGAGTGATGGTTTGGGGTAGGGTTAACAAAATTTAACAGTTTTTAAAAAGAAGTATTGAAATCTATGATCTTGCAATGTAAGTAAAAATGTAATTTTGCCGTATGTAGAAATGAGTGTGTCATGACAAAAACGAAGGATCAGGATACTAGAAGCAAAGAAAAGCAATGTATGCAGTGGAAGGACACTTACATTAAAAGTCATTTCTATAATAAAAAATCTGGAATAAACAGTTCACAGTTGCCTAGTTTTATGCTTGGTATACTCTTCATGTTGATGGAATAATTTTTTGCTCGGATTATGGTGTGTTTTTATGAATCAGCTGTTACAGGAGAAACAGAAGTCAAACAAACTGGACTGTGACTCAATGAGAAGCCTGACTACATATTTGACTATGTTTAACGGAATGAAGAAGGCAAAAATCTATTTGATAAGGATCCTCATGGTGGAGGAAGGTGATTTTTGACATCTTTGTATGTTATTTGTTTATACCTACATTTCCAAGTCTAGGATTCTCTTATTCATGGACAAGGCAAGTGCTAGTAATGCTTTTCAAGAGCTCAATATTTTCAGAGATCAAGGATAGATTTGTAATATTTATAGGAACAGGAGAAACCAATAAAATTATGTAAGATTTTTATTTTTCAGAGACATGCAATTATTTGCTCTAAGCTTACTGGATGAACATTGTGGAGTAGAATATCTGTCTAGGATTTATTGGAGCCAACCACCATATTCATATATATAAATATATATAAATATATATATATATATATATATATATATATATATATATATATATATAACTCATGTTTATCTACATACATGTGACTTGTAGGCACATTTGTTAACGACCAAGCATATGCTGCATATAAGAATGTAGATGAATATGTTTGGATATAAACGGGACGATCATGAGTAAAATATATTTCATTCCATTGAAATTTGTCATGGGTTGAATGTTTCAAATCTGGCATGGTCCTTCATTTTAGGTCTCTCTATGTGAAGTGCTTTGACTACTATATCTATTCAAGACTTTCTACCAAGAAGGATTACTAAAAACAAGATTCCATTCCCAATAAGTATAGTACATGATAGATACCTTTGGTAACATGGTGTCTTTTCCTCACATTGCTGAAGTATGCACTTGCCTGTCAAGTCACCCCAGCAAAAGGTAAATTTTTATAAGACTACCAGGGCCTGTAGATTCTCCCCTTGTTGAAGAACCTTGAGGAACATGAACACATATCTAGGAGAAAATACCAAGTTTGAAGCCCTTGGTGCAAAGATAAAGTGTCTTGGAAATCAGTTACCAGCTACAACTACTTAAATCACATCAATCACAATTCTTGTTCACCACTGGTGTATTATAAATTTCTTTAAATACTTCCAGTACATGAGAAGAATCTCAGTGATAATGGGCAATCATGTTTTCTATTGAATGTTTTGCAAAAGTGATGACATCAATGTCAGCATAGTTGTTTCCCTTCAAAAACTAAGTTCCTATAAAATAAATGATACAGTATCTTACATATTGAGGAAGAGTTATCTATTACAACATTTACACAAGTTATAGTGGTGAAAGTTAATGACTTTGCAAATGGATGTAATCCCTCTATTTTAAAATTTTATAACTTTCGTATAACCAAACAAATAAGGAGGTCAAAATGTAAGAAGAAAATTTATGTATCAGAGTTTTGTAAATTTTCATTTCAAGAGGATATCACAATAGGGAGAGGTTTGTCTGGAGGCTCAAACAAGGCATTCAACTTGGACATTTGAGTGATTCTCAGCAAGACACAGAGGCTATCATGAAAGGATTAAAACTTTTTATCCATAAGATTGACAAGGATCTTGACATCAGACACACAAAGCCATTATTTTTATTTGGTTTGATTGTAAATCTGAGTTTCTTTGAAGAATTCTATATGGAAAGTTTCGATCCTCATAGTGGTAGCAGTGGAAGTTACTATGGTGCCCAAAGGATAATGTTGAGTTTAAGGAACTTGCTGTACTTAGAAAGAAATGATGCATTTCTTGTGGGATCATGATTAAGTCTCAGGGCTAATGTGTTTCACTAAGCAAGCTTGATGACACACCTTCATTCCCACAGTGTAGAACTCTATCATATACAGATTTATGATGTGTCACCATGCACCATAATGCCTTCAACAGACTCAACACTGCCATGGGCCTTTGAACATCAAAATCTTGGTGATACCTCTTTCTTTTGTAAAGTACACAGTCTTGTTGGAGTCCAAAGAGACTCCAGCTTGTGCCTTCTTTTAATCTTAACTCAAGGTCAGAGATTCTAAGCTTGTTTTCCACTGTAAGGCTTCATAATAGGATGCTTTGTCCAAAGGTGTGGTTACCAATTACCTTACACCTCAAGGCTTTAATCACATGATGCTTTGCAAGAAGGCGTGGTTGCCAGATGTCTTGAGTACCAAGCAGATTCATACACACAACTGTACTACTGTACTTTGTAATTTGGACTGTGATATCCTTCAAAGGGGAGGTCATCACCCCCCCCCCCCCCGCTTTGGGTATTTAAAGCCTGTGAGTGATAAAACTCATGTCTGGGTTATTGACCCCAAACCCTCCTGAAGCTATCATGTGTCTCTGTCTTTTTCTTTATCCATGTCTGTATTTTATAGCTATCACTTTTCAATTCCACGTTCTCCACTTGAGAACTATTCTACAGTTCCAGCGACACTTGCCAAATGGCTCCCTGATTGTGTGGCTTTCTGAATATGGGGGAATCCAGCAGCGGAACACTGTGAAATGAAGGGTGTGCTCCGGCTTTCAAACATGGAAGTGCAATGAGAATACTCAGCAGTAAAATCGTAAATACAGAACAAGGTAATAGTAGACAGTCATTTTTACATTCACTTGAAGATATTTTGAAAGCTAGAGCAGCTGAAGTCAGAGCTGCAGCAAGCATCTAAGTCATGTAGGTTTGAGTTTGTGTGTGAATGTCTGGGTAAGCTGTGAGAATGTTTGAGTGATGGTGTGAGTCTGAGTGAGTGATCTGGATTGCTAAGGATGCAGGCCTGAGTTGGGTCTAACAGTTGCTGGAGCTTCTAGACGCAAATGCCTTTATGAAGCTGATTTGACAATCAGAAAGCATGTGATGAGACAAAGGAGAAGCTGAAGGGCTTGAGAGATTTAGTAGTTTCCCTTTCACAAAAATTGGAGACTTTAGGTCGCCTCTTCTTGGAAGGGAACTCCTCTTCCTACTGTAGTGGTTAGGTTAGAATGACGTAGAGGACCTGCCCTCATGGCTGGAGTCTCTGTTTCCAGAGACAGCAGGCTATAATGGAGGTGGAGGAAGTGAATGTGACCAGTCCCCAAGCTCTCCTGGCCCGGACAAAGGGGCAGCAGAGTCAGGGTCAGTTCTCAGGAGAGGGCCACAGGCCTTTGGCCACAGAACGCTGAGCTGCACAGGGACTGCTTGGTCAGCACATCTCACACTGTCACACACACATGCATATTTGGCCTAACTCTAGGTCCCGGAAATCTCACTATCAATATAAGCACAGACACTGAAGTTCAGAAATTGCTTTTACTTGTTGAAAAAAGTGAAGTGGGAAATGTGAGAACGGTGACAGAGTGTGAAAATGCATGTGATAGAAGTCAAATTGGTCAAGTCTGAGCCATGTATCTCAGGAAGAGGACCAAAGAATTTAGATCTGTAAGGATTCTGGCATCCAGGAACATGGCCCTAACATTTTGTTGGTTCACCCCATCCTAGTAAGGAAATCCCACAGATGGTCTGCCAACAATCACACAGAAGGAAGCTCTCTGCTTCTCTGATGAGCCAATTCATCAGTTCTTTGTTCCATGTAAATCACTCACTCTGGAGTGTTTTATGGAAGCAATAAAAATACTTAGACAGTAAATAAGAGTTAGGGTGTTAAGATAAAGGATTAAATATTGAAGCAGCTCAAGACTAGGGTGACTTTCAGAAGCTGAAAACATTTTGAACTTAGTGATAAAACAAGCCTGCATTGTTAAGAATAGATCATTAGTGACAACTCTCCTTTAGAAACAATGAAAATGGACCAAATGTAGGAAGAGTGACAATATTACAGATCTGCAATAGAAATGAAACCAGAACTATAGCAGAGATGTGGGCTATGGATCCTGGGTTGAACATGTCATTTAAGACTTTGAGCGATAAGCTGACGGAAACCGAGTACTGTTGTTGTTACTGGGAGAGACTATGACTATGCTTGAGGAGGTCTGGAAGGGAGCACTTTCCAATGATGACTCCACACATGTTCTGAGAAAACATCTGAGGAGTAAAATTTAGAAAGCTCCATAGATTCCTACCTGATTGTCATCAGTGCAGGAAGAGAGAAATGATAAGATTTGGAATGAATAGTACAATAGTGAATTGGCCAGAAATTATGAACTCTCTAACCTGGTAGTGCTTGTACATGTCAGAAACATAAATAAATATGTTTTGTCTATCAGAAATGTTCTTAGTTACGGAGTAAACATGAATACAAAACTGTTTGTGGGGAGATTCCAGGTTGTTTTATTAAAATTTGCTTTATTAAAAACTTGTTTCTGAACAATATATTCTGATCATACATTTCCCTTCTGCCACCTAATCCCAGATGTTCCTCCCATCCCCATCAACACAACTCTTCAGGCTTTATTTCTCTCAGTCTTAAACATAAAACAAAACATAAACAAAAACTATCTATCTTTCTATCCATCTATCTCATTAACACACACAGTTACAAGAATATGAAATCAGAAACCCAAATATACACAGGCAAAAACACTAATGAAATCAATAAGACTAAACAAAGTTTTATGAGACAAAAACTGTACAAATTGTCATTGTGTTAGTTTTCATTTGTCTACGTCCTGGCACATGGCCACCACCATGAGGGCGGTTAACATAGCCAGTGACACTCCATTGAATGAGCCCAATTTTCCCCTTTCCTAGTGGGTCCAAATTGCAGACAGCTTTGGGTTAGTAGTGGGAGTCCTTGTCCATTTCTTCTTCTCAGCACTGGGACCCCTTTTGACTTGGATATGTGCAAGCCTTGTGCTTGCTTCCAGAGTCTCTGGGTTTTTATATGAACATCAGTCCTATTGTGTGTGGAGGAGACTGGTTTCTTGGAGTCATCCATCACTTCTGGCTCTTACCATCTTTCCCATCTTCTCCACTGCATTGATCACTCAATCCTGAGGATAAGGATTGACAAGGAAAACTTGTCCCTGGATATCTGTATGTTGTGAATGTTTTGCTCTGATTGGTTAATAAATAAAGTTCTGATTGGGCAGTAGCCTGGCAGTAAGTATAGGTGGGACAAAGAGAGAGGAGAATTCTAGGAACAGGAGGACTGAGTCAGTAAATGCAGTGAGCAGCCGCCATGAGAAGCAAGATGTGAAGGCAGAACTGAGAAAAGGTAGCAGGCCACATGGCTTAACATAAATAAGAATTATGGGTTAATTTAAGTGTAAGAGCTAGTTAGTAATAAGCTTGAGCAAATGGCCATACAGTTCATAAATAATATATGCCTCTGTGTGTTTACTTGGGTCTTAGTGGCTATGGGATTGGCAAGTGAGAGAGATTTGTTCTGATCACTGGCAGGGTGGAACACAGGAAAACTCTAGCTATAAAACTCTAACTACAAAAGCTCATTTAGAACTGAATGCTCAAATACATATTACTCTGTACACATTGTCCGTTTTTGCTCTCTAAGTTAGTCCCCATTCACTGTAAGAAGAATTTTCTCTAGAAATTACAGAGACATCTGGCTGCCTGGACAGTCACCCAAAGATCCTCTGCAACATTAGGTCATCCATCTTCAGGCTACAAGCCTAGACTCCCTAGGAGAATTTTTAGTGAAGCAGGAAATTTGAAGGATTTTCTTGCCTATTGGCAAAGTTCACCAATTGCTTTTTACTATGTCCTGAAGAAAGTCTGGAAGTCTCCTCTGTGAAGCAGTAATCTGAAGGAGCATTTCACCCTATTTTGTCAGAGTTCACTGATCATTTTCTCATGGGTCCTGCATGTCCAGGTTACACAACAAACTCTCAAGCAGTTCGGAGAAAAGCAGTTTCTTGCCCAAAGGCTAGTTTTGCCAAGAAGATAAACTCCATAAGTTTCTTCAGTGTCTATATCTTCTTTGTAGCAATTGGTGCTGCCAGGAACAGATGTGTCTCATTGTCCAGAAAAGTTCTTAAAACATTTTCAAGGCCCACATTCTGTATGTCTTTGAAGTTTAAAGACTACCTACCTAATTCAAATAAATATTTGTATACCTAAAACATTAACTAACATAACCAGTGATATCAGGGCAGGCTCCCAGCTTGTTGTCAAAGTAGCAGACTCCACACCCTGGGCATGCAAAAACATGACACTCACCTCCATCTCTAATCCTAAAACAATTAGGAATTTGATTATTCCAAAACCAATTCATAATAATATGTATCAATAACTAAAGTTATAAAATTGGATTTCATAGAAAAGCTTAAAGCACTAACCCCAAAATCTATGGAACCCCTTCCAAAAAACCGTATTTGCTTGTTTTAGGGAAACAAAATTGAATTTTGAAAGGGGCTTTCTTTGTGCACATGCAGCTGATTTGTCTTTTACCAGACTTTTTCATATTACAACTTATTCCCAATTACTCCAACATTTCCAGTCCCTTAGATTTAAGAGATATTTATAGCATCATGGATTGCCAAAGTTTGTCCTATTTTACTTTATTGAAAAGGAATAATGTCAATGGAGGTGGTCACTGTTCAACAGCTGGTCAAAGTACAGTGTACTCTTAGGGCATCATGAATCAATATCACTTTATTCCAAATATTTTCCATTTAGAAGAGTTTTTAAAGAATTTATATCACTGTGAAATGACAGACAAAGGAACACTCAGGATGATTACATTTGAGGAAGTTTCCAGGCTGTTCTTTCCTGTCATCTCAGCCCCAGGGCAGCTTCCTGTTTCATCCACAGTTTCTGACACATTCAAGATATGGGTTGCAGCACTGTGTTTCTTGTACAATAATAGACCCCAGAGTCCTCAGATGTCAGGTGGCTGAGCTCTATGTAGGCTGTGCTAGAGGACTTGTCTGTAGTCAGTTTGGCCTTGTCCTGGAACTTTTGATTGTAGCCAGTACCACCACTTCCAGGAATAATCCATCCGATCCACTCCAGACCCTGTCCAGGCCACTGCTTCACCCAGGTAAGATAGTGGTCAGTGAAGGTGTACCCTGAAGCCTTGCAGAAGAACATCACTGAGGACCCAGGTTTCCCCAGCTCATCTCCAAACTGCTGCAGCTGGACCTGGGAATGGACAGCTGTGGAGAGAAAGACAGAGTGGATGTCACTGTCACCTCAGACCCTGTTCCTTCTTCAGGTTTGGAACTGGAAAGCCCCTTACCTGTAGTTACTGACAGGAGGAAGAGAATGATCCAGCTCCATCCCATGGTGAGGACCTGTGTGCTCAGTGACTGTGGAGAGGACACTTATCATATGTTGTTCTAGGGTGTGGATATTCCTGTATTTACCACCATAAACTCAAACCATTTGCATATTCTTGAGCAGGGTAATTCTTATATAAGTACCTAGTCCTGCTAGAGAAGGAGATAGAGGAATTCTGGGTCAGGCAGCAAGGTCCTGAGCACCAGGTCTGAATCCTCTCTCAGGAAATGTATAACATGCTCCTTCCATGAGCCCTGTGCAGACGCTTGGGATGTAACATCAGGACCTGAGCTCTCTGTAGATTTCAGACCTGAGACATTTGCTTCACTTTGTAACCAGGTTGTCAGATTAATTTACAGAAGGTGGTTGTGATGATGATGATGATGATGATGATGACAGTGACAGGAAATTTAAAACCTGCAAAGTTTAAATTAATAGATTCCTTTCAAATATTTGCAATTAATATTTGCCTTACCAAAAGATTATATGATAAGAAACTCACACAAATGACCAAAAGTAAACATACTTCAGAAATAGATGAACAGCAATGATGATTGCAATAACAAAGTAACTCAGTTTTGGAAATGAACTATGTGTATCTCAACAGAGGATTTCACCTTGAAGACATGTGCATATGAACATCACGACACAAGTTTTTCATCTGCAAGGAATATGGAACTTACATCAGTTATAGAATATTGGATGAAACTAGAGAAAAACGCATTAACTAAGAGCATCCCAGAAACACAGACATCACATGATATTCTCTTTAGTTTTTAGATATTCCATACTTACATACATCTATGAATGTTAATATATAATGATATATTTGTGAAATCATTTAGTAAAATAAATGTAAAGGAAGAGCAAAAGAAAATAAGGGTAGAGATTTTGGGGGAAATATACACAGTGTATAAAATACACATGTCTGAAAATTCTAAACATATGTAAATTTGTTATTTTTAGCCTTCATAATTTATATTCTTTGAAATTTGAATCCTTGTGTAAAATACAGTCTGATCATATCTACATCCACTACAACCCTCTGGTTCCCCTTGCGACCTTCCAGTAAGTCTCTCTCCCAACTTTATGATCTCTTTTGTCTCATAAACTAATAATACAGTGAATCCAATAGTGCTATCTATATACACATAGGTAGGTCATTCACTATTACACAGGAAACACCCAGAAGCCTTCCAGAGAAAATTGATTATATTTTCCTCATTCATTATCAAATGCCAATAGATCTTCAGCTTGGCGTGTGTCCTCAGAAGATTTTCTCCATCCATTTAATAGTTTTAAAAATTGTTGTACTATCTTTAGTGGTGAGAGCAGGGCACATATGTACCAAGGTGTATGTTTGATCCTCAGAAGACAACTTATGGAATTCAATTCTTGTATCTATTATGTGGATCTAAGCAATCAAACTGATAGTGCTAATATTGGGAGTAGACATGTTTACCTGCTCAGTTTCTTCAGAGGCTCTCACAAAGTAAAATGAACTCAATGGTATTTTTATAGATGTTTCCTCTCATATCACATTATTGTGCATTTTTGTCTCACTTGTCTTTTGCCTGTATATCATGGTCAGAGTTGTGCTCTTTAGGATTTTGTGTATGCTTGTGTGTGAGAGTATTTATTGTTTTATTTTTGTTTGTCATTATTATCTTTTTAAAATTTCTTTGTGTATTTTTTTTTCCAAGAAGAGTAAGACAGGGTGTGGATTTGGGTAGGTGAGGATATCGGAAGAATCTAGGAGGAGTAGGGAGTGGGGAATCAGTTACCAGAAAACACTGTGTGAAATTTTTTTAAACATGTAAAAAGTAAACAAAAACTGAGTAATATAAACAAGAAAATATACACCTATCAAGTGTTTAACAAAGAAACTTTACTGTGTTTGAGCCTGGAAACATCACTTCTCAATCATAGCAGATGCAGGTTAGCTAGTAGACCCAAGAAAGGAAACCACAGAGTTTACAGAGTCCCCTCTGTGCATACTTCATCTCTCTACTGGGGATTCTTAACTCCATTGTGCCCCCTGCTGGTTCTGACCTCCCTGGCACATTGGTTTGTCATAGCTTAAAATGAAGATGCACTGTCTCCCTGGAGCAGTAACATCTCTTCAACATCAGTGCTCACAAAGCTCAGCTGCTGGGAGAAATGGCTCCTGGTTATCTGGAGTTGCTGAGTGGATGTTTCAGAGATTGATTTTAAGTTGTCCCTATACTATCATCAATGTCTGTCTCAATAGAAGACTCCTCCCTGGGGACAGTTGGATCCAGCTCTAGCAGTTCCCACTTGCAGTACGATGACAACAGAGTCTTGACTACCTTTTTCAGACTGTACCTGGGACAGAGCACCTGATGTCAATTCAGAAACTGAGGAAAAAACACAGGGACAAATAGCCAAATGAATGGAAGCACATGAATTATGAACCAAAGGCTGTGGCGCCCCCAGCTGGATCAGATCTCTGGATAAGTGAGACAATTGAATAGCCTGAATTGTTTGGGAGGCATCCAGGCTGTGGGACCGGGACCTGTCCTTGGCGCATGAGTTGGCTGTTTGGAACCTTGGGCTTACTCAGGGACACTATGCTCAGCCTGGAAGGAGGGGACTGGACATGCCTGTACTGAAGCCATCAGGTTTAAATGAATCCCCAGAGGAGTCTTGGCCCTGGAGTAGATGGAAATGGAGGGGAGGGGATGTGGAGAAGATAGAGGTGGGTGCGGGAGGGGGGAGGACAGGAGAACCCATGGCTGATATATAAAATTAAATCACAAATATAATAATAATAATAATAATAATAATAATAATAATAATAATAAAATAAAAAACACTGAGTCTTAAACTGGGATGCAACTCCTCATATATCTATGTATGAATTCCTGAAACATGAAGGAGAAGTAGTCAACAGAATGAAGATGAAACACTTTGCAACAGAAAACTTAACAAGTCCAGAAAAATATATTCACATTTTAGCAAGTAGAAATCAAGCAAATATATACTGTGGCTCAATCTATTTCCCACAGTGGATTTGAATGCAATTAAAGGAATGAGGGGAGAGGGGATATCTCTTGACAAGGGTCCTCCTATATGATAGGTGTGCTTTAAGAGCTTTATCTCTCCATGTCTACCTTTCCAATTCCAGAATCCACTTATTCTTGGGCAGGGCATGTGAACATCAAGCTTGGCAGAAGCTGCAAATTTTCATGGAAGAAGAATAGATTTTGAATATGATATCAGGAATGAAAAAAGTCAGTAGCACTATATAGGTATATGTGTACATGTTTGTTTGAATGTTTGAAGTGTAGCTAGAATATTAAAACAAAAATATACACTACATAAATTCATGTTATTCGTGTGTATTTTGTTCTAATATCAGGTCATGAATCAGATGCACCAATCAGATGATGGAGGATAGAAGGGGTGGTATCAGTCTAGTGCATGTCTTCTCTTTTACTGCATGGTCAGAACTGACATGATGTCCTGTGGACTGTCAGGACACTGAGAAACACCCACAGAATAATATTCTTTCTTCATTATAGAAGAACAGTTATCTGTGTTTCAGGGTGCTGGAGGTGCTTCCTTTGGCTTTCAGCATCTCTGTTCCCCTGGGTAATGTGTATAATGGTGTGCTTCAAACTCCAGTATGGTGGGCTGCTAGTGGCTATCAAGGGTAGTAATGTGCAGATGTTTGGGCTGATTAATCTGTATGGATTTGCAAAGACATTTTCCTCTCAACACTGAATTTATTCACCAAAGTCTTGACTCAGTGGAATCATAAAAAGATAACATGAGCTTTTTTCCTAAGTTAAACTAATATATGATCAAACATTTCTACTCAGGAAATTGACCCAATTATGGCAGAAACCTGTGCTCACATTACCATCAGCATGGGAATATTTGAACAAGTTCATTAAGGTAAAACTTCTGCTCTCTGACTCTTGCATGCAAGGTGACTAGGCAAACTCCTTATGCAAAGAGAATAATTGTAAGTCCTGGTGTTCCTTTCCTCAGTACCTAACCACAAGTTTTGAGCTAGTCTTTGAGTTATGCCTCCCTGCACTCTCAGGCCCAAAGCTGCTTCTTGTTCCTTCAGACACATCTTGCTACTTTCTGATACACCTCAGATGTGTGCATGACACTGTGCCGTGTGCAGCAACAGATGGCTGAGTCCTTAGATTCAGGTTCTGTGCTCCAAGTAGTCTATGTCAGAGATGGAGTCTGCATCCAGGGTGGCACTGCCTGAAACTTCTCTCTATAGTGTGTTCTGCCAGTGCTTGGGATTATGTTTTCAATCCATTCAAGCCATGCCCATACTCCGCCAATTCATATAGGATCTGAAGGAGATATCAGAATTAAAATCCTTGCAAGACACGTGTTCTGAGGCTCTAGGAGTTCTCAGTTTAAATCCAGACTGTCACAGCTAAACCCAAGAGGGGGCATCTCTGTCTCTCTGTCTGTGTCTGTGTCTGTGTCTCTCTCTCTCTCTCTGTCTGTCTCTCTCTCTCTCTCTCTCTCTCTCTCTGTCTCTCTCTCTGTCTCTCTCTCTCCTGGACTACATATCCATTTACCTGTAGCTACTGCTAAGAGGTAGAGGACCATCCATCTCCAGTGCATGTTGAGAATCTGTATGCGCAGGGACTGTGGACAGAGGCTGCTCCTGTGGTGTGATTGGGTGTGTGGAGATCCCACATCTCACTTAAATATTCATGAGGGAGTGTGTTTCTTAGATCCAGATCTCATCCAGGATGAGAAATATCAGGTAGAGTTGTTCTGGATGTCTTCCGTAACGTGAATTCTAGTCAACCTGGGGGAAAATTCTAACTAGTGACCAGTTCAATTTCTTCATATTCAGTAAAATAGTTAAGTGTTGTCTTCTGCAAATGGGAGTATTATGAAAGGATAGGGAGGTGAGGGGATCTGGGAGAAGATGAGAGGTGAAATGTCAGATGACATTGCATAAAAAGTTTTATTTTCAATAAATAGTAGTACCTCCTCAGAACATGACACTCTATATTGACTGGTGATGAGACTCAGCATGAAGAGCCTTGAAATTGCCTCTCTATGAGAAAAGAGTGTCAGGTCCTAGCTTTTGAAATGAGGAATTCATTCTACTGTGAGATAAACTGTCTTCTTGGTGACGTAAAAGAGCCATCAAATTGTGTTATTTCTGTTTCTGTAACATTCACAGGAGACTGACATAGATTTAAGAAGTTACTGCAATGATCTCTGTCAGATCCTTCAAGGCAAGTATTCTAACTGACACAGGATATGGTTTCGTGGGCTTGTATGTGGTTAACAGAGAGGAATAAACTCTAGGGAGAATTCAGGAAACACCTTGGATGGACCCTGTCTGCACCTGTTCCCTAGGCTCTGCACAAGACATTTATTTTGTTTTCTTCATCTTTGCTGTCTCATAGCAATAAGTATTTAGCAACAGTAGTGATTATAAGAACTTGATATCATGTATAAATCATAACATAAAGTATCAGATTGTTAATCTCTGTGTTTACATTGATGGGACATGATCTCCATTTGATTAATTTCACTCCCATGGAGTAGTTACTCTTACAGTGTCTCAGAAGTACCTTATAGGTAAGAAAAGCCACCCTACCAATTCTGTGTTATTGTGATACATGAGGCAGACACATGATGGAATTCTGTGAGTGATGGAAGCTTTGGCTCCCTTTGAGAAATCCAGCCTATGCCTATGGAAGTCACCTTGTGAAACTTGCATTGGTTCAGTCAGTACTAATCTAACTACAACCCAGCATTTGTACCATGTATCACAAATCTTAAAGGTTTTATTAATAAAAACAAACCCAGAGCCAGATATTGGGGTGAACACTGAACCCTAGATATAGGGGTGAAAGATCAGAGAAACAGAACAAGCCACATTCCAACCTCACCTTGCCAATTCCTCAGCTGATCGTGTTTCCTCAGACTAAAAGCCTCTGAATCCTCATTCAAATGGATCTCAGGTGAACTGCCTCTAAAAGCTTTTAAACTTAAAAAGCTCTAGTTCCTGGTCCTCAAACCTTATACACTTTTTGCTTCCTGCCATCACTCCCTGGGATTAAAGGCATTTGTCACCATGCCTGGCTATTTCCAGAATGGCCTTGAACTCACAGAGATTCAGACTCCAGACAGATCTCTGACTCTGGAATGCTAGGATTAAAGGTGTGTGCTACCATGGCCTAAAATATGTTTAATAGAGTGGCTGTTCTGTTCTCTGACCCACAGATAAGTTTATTGGGTTGCACAATATATCACCCACAAACCACTCTCAGTCTTTCTGTTAATAGTTCCCCAAATTCACAGAGAGGAGAATCTCTTTTTCTTGCTATAATAACTCTGTGGTTTATATTTGAAGTCCCTGATGCTGTTTACATCTTGTACATTCCACAGAGGACTTTGGAGGACATTGGACATTAGAGAATAAGAAATTTCTCTCCATAATACCTGGTGAGAAGTCCTTTCCTTGATGTCATGTGACCTGGTGGAAAAGGCCCAGAGGATAAGGAAGGATCATGATAGACTGTGAAAATAAATTCCAGGAGGAAAATAAACACCCCAATGGGCTCTCAGCCTGAGGTACTCACATGTGTGAGAACAGTTGGGACAAACTGGAAACAAATTGGATTTGCGACCTACTGGGTATTGCTTACACAACTTTTTTTTACTTTGATCTAAGTGAAAGTATGGTTAAACCACTTAGCCCCACAGTGTGAGGAAAAATTTTCAATTCATAACCATTCTATCAATGGCAGAGTCATTTCTGCTCCTGAAAGTGACATTATGCCCTTTTAGAGGCTGAATATGTGTTTTCATAATTAAAAACAAAAACTCATACTGGTATACATAGATAGAAAATATTGGACTCAGACATGTCAAAGTTATAACAGAGCCAAAAATCAAGAGAGATCCTAAGTGACCTGCTGTATCTAAGAACAGAGAAAGTGTATATTTTTTGGGGGGTGTTTGTTTGTTTGTTTGTTTGTTTTGGTGTGTATGTGTGGGGGTGTCCTGTATCACACACTGATGTCTCCTCACGGTGTCTTACTGTAATGCAAAGCTGTAACCTGTGCAGTCAAAGATATAAAATTCAGGGATAACTGGTTGTTAGTTCTGTTTCTGGATGTAGAGATGAGGCTGAACAAGGATGAGTTTTGTTTTCTTACTCCACAATAACTTCATTTCCCAACAGTGTATAACATTTCTCAAAGCTTGGAAAATCCAGTGCCAGTAGGTACCACCTTGTGATAGAATAATCAGGCAGCTCAGGTGAGAACAGACCCTGTGATGGAGTCACAAGGCTAGGTCCAGATACCTGTAGCCCTTGACCATCACCACACTGGAAACCACTCAAGAATCACAGGGCAACAGTCATGAACCCTGACCTTAGGAAGCTGAAACAGAAAGAAAAGCAGACCCTGTAGTATTACTGTCTAAGATAGGGTTTCTATTGTTGTGAAGACACAAGATGACCACAGAAACTGTAATAAAGGAAAACATTTCATTGGGGCTGGTTTATAGATTCAGAGGTTCAGGCTATTATCATCATCATGTAGAAATTGTACTAGTGAAGGATCAGAGAGTTCTATATCTTGATCTGCAAGCAACAGGAAGTGAACTGTGACACTGGGCATATCTTGAACATAGCAGACCTCAAAGTTCATGCCCATAGTGACACACTTCCTCCAAGAAGGCCACACAAACTAAAATGCCTCTTAGCAGAGCCACTTCATTTGGGACATTTTCTTTCAAACCAGCATTATCATCTTCTAGCCCAAACCGTTCCTTCTCCAGGTGCTTCAGCCCTGTGTGAACAGAGACTTGTGCACTTCCTTCCACTGAGGAGGCAATTTTTACCTTTGGAGATTAGAATAATATTTAAGATTTGAGACCTCTGTATTTACAAGTAGATGACAGAGCTCAGGTTCTCCTGGGTCTTCCATGAGGTCTGCTAGAAATTTCTTCTTAATCTCACATAGAGTATAAGTCTGTGGTGGGATATCATTTGCCCTATGATACATAAAATACCTTGTTAAGTATGAGATAATGCTACTGATAACCAGATAACCAACTGGAAGATTGAAATGGTTTTTTTTAAAGCACACAATAAGTTTATGTTATTGCTTAAAAGCAAACAAGAAAATGAAATTTATGTTTCTTCCTTGAATCCCCAATACAAACTACTTTGAGTATATTTTTAGGGAATACTGTGATTTACATAGCAGCCCTGGGTGGTGACTATGCAAAATTAGCTCTCATCAGCTTGGTATCAAGTGAAATGAGTTTTTTGCTTCTTCTGGGAAGAAGGAAAAGTATTATCTGTGATTTAAAAGAAAAATTTACATAGCATATATCAGGATCAAGAATTTACTTTTTGAAATTTCAGACATTCAGGACCCTCTCTGGGTTTTCTACCACATTCAGCGTAGGGTGTCTGGGTACGTTATAATTGACTTGTCCAATATGTAGAGGAGCATTATTAAATCAGTTTCCTAGAGCTGCTTGACAGATGCCTTCCCAGTTCATTGGAGAGTCCCATTCAATACAGAAGCCTGAAATGGAAGATTCCTCTGTTCAACCTCTACTTTCTAGTTGGAGGAAGACAGGAGGAAGACAGGTGATTTTATAAAATCACCAATATTTCAAATAGTATTTTAAACTCCACATATGTCATATGTGTGTTTGCCTTATCTTTGGCCTGGGGATTCATGCCTGCTACAATATATTTCCCATATGGGTGCATACATATTAAGCACGTGACATTGATATTTATCATGATGGGAATGTCTACTTGAGCATAAACTCTTGTTGTTCTGAGCTAAAGAATCTCCTTATTGAATCAAACCCTTGAGATTACCAGGTACCGCAGGTCTCCATGCTGGTTGTTATTCACAGTTTAACCAAATCCCCATGCTCTATAGAAAATGTGACCACTAGCTACCCAATGGAATGTGCGCAATGATCCTGTATCAGTTTAGGACCATATTCTGTATAGACTTTAGAGTGTAGGTTGGCGTAGTGAGACTGGGAAGGCAATAAGTAGAGAGTATGGCATAATGCATAATTTTAGAACTATTGACAATTAACATGTACATATATTGTTTCAATCAAAGAAATCTGTGAAAAAATTTTTAATAGTATTTTTAACCAGCTTATAGAAATTACACCTTTTGTGGAAATCGATTATGACAAAAATATCTCTTACATTCTTAGAGACTGAAACTTTTGTTAGACCACACAACCAGAGTGAACAATACAATTTTAAATTCTTCGGGCTGTGAACATACTAGGTATTCAGTCTATTTAACCTGTCTTTAAGTGAATATTGTAACATCCAACTTTACTTGCCTAAAATTCCCATATAATCAGCTCTTATAAATGAGATAACACATAGGTATAACCTGAATTTTTTGTACTCTTCCATGCTCCTGACTTAAAACTAACGCACGTGTGATTTTATGTATGTTAAAATAACCATTTGCTGAAAACATACAATATAGGCGTCAATAAATTTTGTAAAACAAGTATCCAGAATTACTGAATAGTATATGTAGATATTGTTTGATTTTTTTAAAAAGATGATTATAATACTGATTAATATTTAAGTCAGCTGAAAATAGTTACTATGCACTAGCAAAACTCTTAGTAAAGATTTCTGTCAAATATCCCTTATTCATTTTCCACGTGATGCATTCTGTACTTTTCAATGAATATACAGGTAAAATGTTTGTTAAGGACAAAGAGAAATATAGACAGACAGACAGAGAAAAAGACACACCCCCAGAGAAACAGAAACACAGAGAAACAGAGTCACAGGGAAACACAGAGAGAGATGTGCAGAACAGGAGATGGAGATAGACACAGAGACTCAGATCCTACAACAGGGACATCAGAAGACAACAGAGGCAATATCCAGTAGGGAATCAAATCTGGGATTGCTCTTGGTTAAATGACTTCAAGGGAAATGCTTTGATTTCTTTCCTTAATGTGATGTAGAAACATAATTCACGAATTTGAGTTCATTATCAATGTGTCCAAACCAACGACAAAACTTCTATAAATGAATTGGAATTGAAGCATAATTAAGAAAAACTCATCAACTATTGACTGTTACTAAGAAACATCCATAGGATCACAACTGTGAGCCTCATTCAGAATCTTAAGTAAAAAATGGTGATAGGTTTTGCTGCTCTATGATACCAGATATATTAAAACATTTAATCTTGTGGAATAAGCTTAGGCTAGTGTCACCAAAGGAAAAGGAAGTCTCAAAAAAAAAAAAAAGGTTCTTCCTACTAAATCTCTTGCATCTTCTCTTCATATGTCCCTTCAGGATGTCAATATATTACCTTACCCACAAAAGGCCTCAAAATGTTTGGAGGCAGAACAGTTACTGACTATGTTTCCAGTCATTAGAGAAGTATGAAGAATTCTGCCCATAAACCAATCCTCCATTCTCCATATAGATGGATTTTCAAAAATAATATTACAGAAAATGGGGTTGAGAGTCATTTCCCTACAGGAATAATAGATTTTTTTACAAATATGTATGAAATAAATCCCTTAGCCTGACAAGCCCTTATGAAAACAGTTCTCATCAACCCTCAGTTTGGCCTGTGTCTTCAGTAATGTGTAGAAAATACCTGTCCACTGCTGCTCATAACCAAAGGAAAGGACCACTAGAAATATGACTTATCATCAAATTATCATAAAAGGAAACTTCTAAACAGTGGCCTAACTGTTTGCCTGCCCTCAGGTGGTTAACAGCAAAAGCAGTCATACTGCTATAATGGCTTGGAATGAAGTTCCTCATGGTCATACTCCCACAGGCATATTTCCCACTGTACACAGAAGTATACAGAGCCCCTTATGACTTTGCCTGTCATCTGCAACAAGCTACGGAGCAGCAAGAATATAGTAAAATAGCTGCTTCTACCTTGCCTCTTCTGTGTGCTTATTAAAATGCAAATGTAAACTGTAAAAAGCTTCATTTCTATAGTTGCTAATACCTTCCATACTATTGCTGGTTTAGTAATCATGCAAAATGATTGCTCCCAGAGGAGCTCAGATTCTGGCTGTGTTATTATGGCCTCATATGTGTTTCACATATGGAGGGAACAGACAATTTACAGAAATAATATAGACAAAAACTTGCTAATCATCCTCACTATAGTAAATCTCTCTCTAAAACACCTGCAGAATGTAAGATCTATTTTCACTGGTCCAGTCAGTGTCTATCTAGAAGTGGTGACAAAGAGAATCCAATTTCATGAAACAGTGGAATGAGTAGTCAGGGCTGCTGATGACAGGATCAGGTCTCTACATTCCCAGCTTGGAATCCCACTGCTCTTTCCCCAGTGCTGTGTGAGCAGGAGGCCACATTGTTGCCAAAGTAGCAGACTCCACACCCTGGAGACTCCACAATGTGACACCCAACTCTATTCCTAATTCTCAAACAATAAGAGATTTGATTACTACGTCCCAAAGCAATTCATGATCAGATGTATCAATAACTAAAGACATAAATTAGATTTCATAGCAGAGGTTAAAGCATCTATCCCAAATCTACGGGGACCCCTTCCAAAAACTGCCTGTACTTGTTTTTGGGAAACCAAACTGTACTGTGAAAGGGCCATTGTTTTTGCACGTACTGTTAATTTGTCTTTTACTGTCCTGATTCATTTTATAGCTCATTACCAGCTACTCCAGCAATAATTTCAGTCCCTTAGATTGAAGAAGTATTGATATTGTAATGAATTGCTACAGTTTGTTCTATTTTAGTTTCTTAAAAAAGAATCATGTCAATGGAGGTGGTCACTGTTAAACAGCTGGTCAAGGCATGGTGTACTCTAGGTGCATTTAGAATCAGGATCACCTTACAGCCAGAAGTCCTTTTGAAAAGTTGACAAAGATCCTACAAGACTGTGAAATGACAGACAAAGGGACAGTCAGAATAATTATTTTTGAGCAAGTCTCCATGCTAATCATCTCTGTCATCTCAGACCCAGGGCAGCTTCCTGCTCCTCCAGAGTTTCTGACACACTCAGGATGTGGGTTGTAACACTGTGTCTTGCACAGAAATAGACCGCAGAGTCCTCAGATGTCAGGCTGCTTAGATCCATGTAGGCTGTGCTGGAGGATGTATCTGCAGTCAGTGTGGCCTTGCCCTGGAACTTCTGATTATACTTAGTATTACCATTTCTAGGATAAATCCATCCAATCCACTCTAGGCCATGTCCAGGATTCTGCTTCACCCAGTTTATAATATAGCTATTGAAGGTGTAGCCTGAAGCCTTGCAGGACAACTTCACTGAGGAACTAGATTTTACCAGCCCAGGACCAGACTGCTGCAGCTGTACCTGGGTGTGGACAGCTGTGGAGAAAAAGGCAGAGTGGATGTCATTGTCACCTCAGCCCCTGTTCCTTCTTCAGGTTTGGAAGTGGAAAGCCCCTTACCTGTAATTACTGACAGGAGGAAGAGAATGATCCAGCTCCATCCCATGGTGAGGACCTGTTTGTTCAGTGACTGTGGAGAGGACACTGATCATATGTTGTTCTGGGGTGTGGACTTCCTTGTATTTACCACCACAGACTCAAGTAATTTGCATATTCATGAGCAGGGTACTTCTTAGATAAATACCTAGTCCAACTGGAGAATAAAGTACTAGAGGATGCCTGGGAGAGACAGTAGAATATGGAGTGGTAATTTCGAATCCTCTCCGAGGAAATATATAACATGCTCCTTCACTGAGCCTTGTACAGATGCTGAGAATGTTACATCAGGACCTGAACTTTCAATAGATTTCAGGCCTGAGAAAGTTGCTACACTTTGTGAAAGGTTGTCAAACTGATGTACAGATAGTGGTTATGATAATGATAGTGATGGGAAATTTAAAACTTGCTAAGTTACAAGAATTTACAAAATCCTTTCAGATATATGCAATTAATATTTGCCTTTCCAACAGTTTATACACTAAAAATCTCATCCAAATGTCCAAAATAAATATACTTCAAGCATATTTGCACAATAATTATTATTGTAGCAACATCACAACACCTAAATTAGGGAAATAAGCTACATACTGTCAACAGAGGATTTCATTAAGAAGACGTGTTTATATCAATAAAACTACATAAGTTTTTCTTCTGCAAGTAATGTGGAAAATATATCAGTTATAGAATATTGGATGAAACTAGAGATAAATGATTAAGACCATCTCAGAAACACAGACAGTAAATGACACTCTCATTAGTAGTTCTTAGGTATCTCATACTTACACACAACTGTAAATACAAATACATGATGGAGTGTACGTGAAATTGTCTAGTAGAATAAAGGTAAAGTAGGAGGAGAAGGAAAATGAAGGGTAGTGATTATGGGGAAATATACACACTGTACAAAATACACATTTATGAAAATTATAATCAATATAAATTGTTATTTTTACATTTAATAATTTGTATTCTTTGACATTTTAACCCATGTATAAACTATAGTATGATCATATTTACACGCACTATGCCCCACATGTTCTTCTTTGGACCTTCCAATAAATCTCTTTCTCAACTTCCTGACCTCTTTTCTTTCATTAACTAATAACACAATGAGTCCAGTCAGTGCTATCTATATACACATATGTGGGGTCTTAGGAAACCTCCAGTAATCATCCAAAGAAAATGTATTATGTTTTACTCATCCATCATCAAATGCCAATAGATCCTCAGCCTGGTGTTAGTCCTCAGGAGTTTCTTTCCATCCATGTTACATGTTTAAAAATTGTTATACTATCTTTAGCAGTGAGAACAGGGCAGGAGAGGGCATGGGAAAGATCTGTGAGTCCCCTCCACATCAACCTCATCTCTCTTCTGGAGATTCTTGGCTCCATTGTGCCCCCTGCTGGTTCTGAGTTTCCCTGCAGGTTTGTTTGTCATGGCTCACAATGAAGGTTACACTGTCTTTTTTTTTATTTTTTAAATTCATTTTCTGTACCAACCACAGATCCCTCCTTATCCCTCCTCCTGATCCCCAAACCTTCCTCCTGGACCCACCTCTCATCCCTTCTTCCAATAGGGTAAGTTCTCCCATGGTGGATTGCAAAGCCTGGTCATTCAGTTGAGGCAGGAACAGGCCCCTCTCTGCTTACTCGGGGGTGAGCAAGGTGTCAAACCAGAGGTATTGGGATCCTGAAAGCCAGCTCATGCACCAGAGACAGATCCTGAACACACTCCCAGTGCCCTTTCAAACAGACCCAGCTACACAACTGTCTCCCATATGCAGAGGGTCTAGTCTGGTCCCATGCAGGTCCTACAGCTGTTGGTCTAAAGCTCATGAGTTCCTTTGACCCAGGTTCAGTTGTCTCTGTAGATTTCCCTTTCATGTTCCTGAACCCCCTTGATCATATAATCCCCCTTTTCTCTCTTCTGTTGGACTCCTGGAGCTAGGCCGGGTGCATGGTTGTGAATCTTTGCATCTGCTTCCATCAGTTACTAGATGAAAGCTCTATAGTTACTATTAGGGTATTCACCAATCTGAATATCAAGGTAGGTCAGGTCATATACCCCACCACTATTACTAATAGTCTAATGGGGTCATCCTTGTGGATTCCTGGAAGTTTCCCTAGCACTAAATTTCTCCCTTACTCCATAATGGCTCCCTCTATGAAGATACCATTTTCATTGCTCTCCCACTCCATCCCTCCCCCAGCTTGACCATCCCATTCCCTCATGTTCTCATTCCCCATCCTCTACCGTCTATAGCCCCCAATCATCCACAGTAATGTCTAAAAAGCCACATTTTATATTTCAGTTCATGGGATGCTGATGGCTATCATAGGTTACAATGGACAGAAGTGCATGTCTGCTTAAATAGTATTGAAAGTTTCTCCTCTTAAAATGCAATCCATTCACAAAATTCTAGGCCCTGAGCGAATAGAAATAGATACTATAAATTTATTCTCCTGAACTGAAGTAAAATTGGGATTATTATATGCACAGAACTGTTGCAACAAATATGAAAGTAAGCAGAAATTCTCCTTTAATACATCACATATTGATTTCTGGCTTTTTAAAGATGTTTCCATACTGTCATCAATTCCCCTCTCGATGCCAGGATCCTCCCTGGTGACAGTTGGTTACAACTTCAGCAGTTCTCACTTGTAATGTGGTGACAACAGGAAAGTACAACAGGAGACTACATTCTTCAGACATACCTGAGACAGAGCACCTGATGTCAGAAAAGCACAATGAATCTTCAGCTCAGATGCAGCCCCAATGTATCCATGTATGAATACCTGAGACATGTAGATAAATGGGTCAAGAGAAAGAGGATGACCCACTGTGGCACTCACAGAAAGTTTAACAAATCCAGAAAATGTACTGACATTAAGAAGGAAGTAGAAATGAATCAAACATAATTTGTGGCTCAATCTGTTCACCACACTGTACTGATGCATTTAAAGGAATGAGAGGAGAGAGGAAATCTCCTTAATGAAGATCATCATGGATGGAGTTATGTGTACTTACACAGCTTTATCTCTCCAGGTCTACCTTTCCAAGTTCACAGTCCTCTTACTCTTCGACAAGATATGTGTTAGTAAGATATTCAGAAGCTGATCATTTTCATGGATTTGGAATATACTCCCAGGAATGGGACAATCCAATAGCACTACTTAATGATATGTGTACATATGTGTTTAAATAATCTGAAGTATAGCTACAATATTAAAACAAAAATGCACACTACATAAATTCATGCTGTTCATGTATATTTTGCTCTAATTTTAGGTTATGAATCAGAGGCACCTAATGTTGCAGGACAAAAGGATCTAGGACCAGTCTGATGCATATATTCTCTTCTATCACTGGTTAGAATTGATATGATATCTTGGTGACTGTCAGTTCACAAGAGAACACCCTCTTCTTCTTATAGAATAAGACTTATCCCTACAATTGAGTATACTGTATGGTTTTGTATGGACATTTCAGAATCTCTGTTGTGCTAAGTAATGTTTAAAAAGCCACATTTTTTACTTCAGTACATGGAATGCTAATGACTATCATAGGTTACAGTGGACAGAAGTGCATGTCTATTTGAATAGTTTGGAGAATTTCTCCTCTCAAAATATAATCCATTCACAAAATTCTGGGCACTTTGAGAATAGAAATAGGTAGTATGAGCTTATTCTCCTGAACTGAAGTAATGCTAGTATTATAATATGTGCTGATCTGTTGCAACAAATGTGAAAGCGAGCAGGAGTTCTCCTTGAATACATCACATATTGATTTCTAGGTTTTTTTTATGATTCTCATTTTACTATGTGGCTTATTTACTCTTCTCCTCTGGCTGGTCCCTGTTTGCACTGATCATAAACCTCCACAAATTTCTTCTGCAACTGTGCTGTATTATATTCTTCTAAATGCCACTTACAGACCTGAGCACAACTAGCACAATTCCTGAGGTCCTCCACAGGGAGGATTGTGTTTAGAAATGGACTCATATCTCATTGTAATTCTCACAGATTAATGCACACGGTTTCCTCAGTGGCCAGGTATCTAAGATACAGGAAGATTCAGTTTAGAGATGATTCTGGGCATCTCTGGGGAGTCCACTCTGTAACTTACCTCTGAATGAAGTTACAGACAACCTCTGCAGCCCATCCCTCTGTGAAAATATCATGAATCAGCAACACTAACTACTAAACAGCCTTCAGCAAAGAACCAAGTATGACTGTGACAGCAATATATCCCAAAGACTGGAGGAGAATGTCTTGTGTCACTGTGTTCCTTTTCTGTAACAGGCTGTGGTTACAGAGCAGGATATTGATACTGGGCTAGACTATGAATGTGAAATCACTGGTTACTATATAATCTCAGAGTCTATACCCAAAAGCTCATAAATGTAAACTGGTTTGATGAATAAATTTTGTTAATAAAAATTCAACAGCAACACTGGTCCTCTAGGAATTAGACATTGATATGAAATGTAATCAAACATTTTACTCCAAAGTATTGACTCAGTTATGGTAGTAGACACATGCTCACATTGATATCAACAGGAGAATGAGTGGATCAAGTTCACTAATTTAATACTCTGAATCTTGCATGCAGTGTGACTAGGAAATTCTTTATGTAATGGAATTAATACTTAGTCTGTTGTTCCTTTCCTCAGTACTTAAACGCAAGTTTTGAGAACGTCTTTAGGTTGTTCTTCACTGTACTCTCAACCCCCAAAGCAGCTTCCTGCTCCTTCAGGGATTCTGGCACACCTCAGATTGGTGCTATGATAGTACTCTTTGCAGAGTAATAGTTGGCAGACTCCTCAGGTGTCAGGTTGCTGAGCTCCAGGTAGACTGTGTTAGACATTGTATCTGCATCTACTGTGGCTCTGTCCTGAAACTTCTGTCTGTAGTTTATTGGACCAATGCTTGGGAGTATCCATCCAATCTTTCCAAGCTAAGGTCTAGATTCTGCCTTACCCAATTCATATAGGAAATGGGGGAGCTATCTGAGTTAAAGTCCTTGCAAGAAAACATTATTGAATTTCCAGAAGTTTTTTGTCCAACTCCAGACTGTTGCAACTGAAACCTTGGAATGGACACCACATAATAGAAATGATGTCATGATCATTTCAGTCACTAGCTCCCCATCAGCCCAGCTCCTACTAATGCACTTATCTACCGCTGCTGCCACCAGGTAGAGGATGATCTGACTTCAGTCCGCACTGAGTGCCTGTGTGCTCTGGGACTGTGGCCAAAGTGCACTAATATGGTACTGTTGCTTTTGTGAATATCTGTGTATTCACAGCCACAAAATCTAGTTTATATAACCATGAGGAATGGTATTTCTTAGAACAAGGCCAGCTCCTTTTTGAGATATAACAGGTATAGTTTTTCTATGTTAGTCAATTGAACGGTGAGGTGCAAACCCTATACCTGTCTGATCAATGCATTTCCTGCTTCACTGTGACATCTGTGCAGGCAAAGTTCTTCCATCCCATTGAGGTTCTAGCTAACCACACCCATGTTTATTAAAGTGAACCACACTTCAAGGGTTCAAGGATCACTTGAACTTCCTTAGGGTCAATTATATTTGTGATGCTGAGAAGTTGCATTGGCCATCCTGACCCCATCAGACACTGTCACAAAGCTTTGTACACTGCTGTCCATCCCACATCAGTGAATATCAGGAATATGCACACCTCTGAAATCAGCTGGATACTCTTCGGACACTATTTTACAAAATGTTGCTCAGATTCCTGAAGCTCAAATATCCTTAACGACCAAATCCCCAATAAAGCAAAGCTTAAGCCACCCTCTGCACCTGCTCCTGGGCTGAGCCCAAGTAACTGGGTCCTGTGCGCCCCCTGCTGGAGATGAGCTCCAATGCTCTTTCTGACAGCACCTTGCAGGGAGATTTTTCTGTCAAGTGTGTTCATCACAGAAGACAGCCTTGAGGACAACCCTTACTTAGATGGTTTTCTGGAGCTGAAGACGAAGCTGAAGAAGAAGCTGAAGAAGAATGAGCTGGGGTTTGTGACTTCATAATAACCTATTTCTCCCAACAGTACAGCCTCTCACCTGTGGCAAACCCAACTTGAGTATGTACCAGAGTGTGATGGAAAAACGAGAAGTAGTGCAGGTAAGGACCAGATCTCTGAGGGCTTCACCAGGCCAAGTGTTGACATCAGAAGTACTACCTAGAGAAAAGCAGAATCAGCTCCAATAAGTCACAAACAGTGACAAGATCTGTAGGTTCCCTAGCAATTCCTCAGGATCTAACCATGGTGACAATGGCAGAGTCATTTCTGATACTATAAATGAAAATCTGCCTTGGGAAAAAAATCAACATATGTTCTCATAAACAAAAACATGCACAGAAAGTTTTGTATTTGGACATGTCAATGTTTAGTCATTTTTTACCAGTACCAAGAGTGACCCATGAGTAACAAACAGATAGATACTGAGAACCTGTCACCAGGCTCATGAATTGACCCAGCAGTCTTATCTTCTAACCACACCCAAGTTTTCCCCCAGAGACTTTAAGTCTATGTGAGTAGACTGCTGTGATCTTCCATGTGCTGAGACTAAAATTTCCCCTGGAGATTAGCAGCATACTTATATGTTGGCAGTCCTGTAATTATAGATAGGAATGGACAGAACCCAGTTTCTCCATGATATCTGTAACATGAATTATTAAATGTTCCTACTATTAAAAAACCTGGAGCCAAGTTTTGGGTGAAAGCTAAAAGATCAGAGAGCAAGCCAGCCACGTTTTCACCTTTAGGATATCCTCAGCCAAAGAGAAGGCTACTTCCTGTATACTTATGCCTTAGTACCACTCTGTGACCTGCCATCTTACTTCCTCTCTCAGCCCAGCTACATCATTTTCCTTTCTGCCAGCTCTATCACTTCCTGTCTGTCTGTATAGACCTACAGACTTCCATGGTTAACTAGTGCTGGAATTAAATGTGTGTGCCATCATGCCTGGCTCTGTTGCTGTGGGATGTTCTGTATGACAAATGTGTTGCTCTGATTGGTTAATAAATAAAACACTGATTGGCCAGTAGCCAGGCAGAAAGTAGAGGCAGGACAAGCAGAAAAGGGAATTCTGGAAAGTGGAAAGCTGAGGCAGAGAGACACTGCCATCTGCCACCATGACAAGGGAGATATAAGGTACATGTAATCCATGAGCCACGTGGCGAAGTATAGATTAATAGAAATGGGTTAAATTAAGATAGAAGAAGTAGATAACAGGAAGCCTGCCATGGCCATACAGTTTGTAAGCAGTATAAGTTTCTGTGTGTTTACTTGGTTGGGTCTGAGCGACTGTAGGGCTGGAGGGTGAGAGAGATTTTTCCTGACTGTGAGACAGGCAGTACCAGAAAAACTCCAGCTACAAATGGTGCCCAAAGTGGGTCAAAAGTTTCCATCTAAATTCTGAGAAAAAGATTCTAAAACAGAGCTAAAAACAGCTTCCTAGTTGTCTCTCTCAAGTTAGCAGCACTCTGCATGTTTGAGCTACTCTATGGCCGGTTCGTAGTGTGCAGGCTTGACCTACACTGTGTTACACAGAGGTGTCTCCAAGCTGCACACTATGCTGTGTTTTGGATATAGTTATAGCTAGGTAAAAAAGAGAGAAATAGAGGTTTCTGGGCTACACAGTGCTTTGATAAAAGCATAGACCCACTGTTTCTAAGAGTTGATGGCTCCCAGAGCTGGTGATAAACTTACAACTGCCATGTTGGGAAGTTGAGGTGGGTGGAGCCAGTAGCCACAGCACTGTTTCAGTCTTAGAATGCTGCAGTTTAAAGCAAGAGGTTCACAATAAGATAGATTGAGATGGAGTAGTTTACAATGTGTATAAAATATATGTAGGCTTAAAGAGACAATAAAGGTGATATATATAAGTTATATAGAGAAATACAAAGTTTAAAAAAAATAAAGTCTTTAAAGAGACAGTAAAATTAATATAAAAGATAAGCCACATAAAGCTGAATATTACACAGAGAATCTGGATTGTGTTGTCTTTAGGACTTTTTTTTTTTGTCAAAGCTGAGGACCAAACCCAGGGCCTTGCAGTTATTGGGCAAGAGCTCTACCACTGAGCTATGTCTTTGGGATTTTTAACTGCAGAAAAACATTTGATTGTAAAATCTGTTGAGTTAAGCCAATGTGTATATTTTAAAGATACCTTGACTTCAAAATTTGGATCTAAGGATATGTTGCTTTAGAAAGGAGGCTCCTCTTTTGTTTCCACACAAATCCAGAGGCTATGGATTTGTTCCAGATAAAGATACAACAGGATTGACCAGCCAAGACCCCCTGAAAGGTCTCTGATGACACCATGGCCCAGATGATCCAACATCCCGAATGATTTCAAGGCAACTGGCTCAGATGATACACCCTCACGGACTATTCCATACCTGAATTTTGCTTTGTCTCCCCATAAGACACAGTGCCCCCCTCTAGCAGCAAGTACTAACAAAAGCTACACCCAAATTCCCTAATATACCAAGCTGGCTTTGGAGATGGAATTGGCTCACTCCTTCTCTAAAACCAAACATTAAAAAAAAAAAAAGTTTAAGAGATTCTTGTGTCCCATATCAGAAGAGCTCCCCGATCTGCGACAGAGAAAAAGCAATATTTTTATTTAAATCAGGTTGATTATAAATGTGATCTCCTTCTAAAGAAGAAAAGGGGATATGATATAGATATAATAGGATGAAAGGGTAGATTAATGAACATAATTTTAAAGAGTAACAACTTATTTAGAAATGTTTTACATTGCTATGGATTTTAGTTTATTGATACAAGTTTAAACTTAATTTTGTTATACTGTATACATATTTCTAATCTCATTTGAGGTATTATGTTTATCTAAATCATTTAGATTGTAATGGATAATTAAAAAATACAGTTTAATAAGCATGTTAGTTAAGTTTTTAGGTATATATAGATATACTTCAGATAGATAGGTAATCTTCAAACACTTCAAAGACATACAGAATATGGCATGTAAAATGTTTTAAAAATTTAGACTTTCTGGACAGTGGGACATGTCTGTTCCTGGCAGCACCAGATTTAATTCAGAGAGGATGATGGTCATCAAAGACAGTCTATATAGAGTTTATCTTCACCTTGGTAAAAATACCCATTTGGGCAAGAAACTGTTCTTGCCTGGACTACTTGATCAACTGGACATGCAGGACCCATAGGAAGGTGACCACTGAACTTTGCTTGGCAAAATGGTCTTTCAGGTTCCTGCTTCACAGAGGAAACTGCCAGACATTCTACAGGACACAAAGAAAAGTGACTGAGAGACTCTAGGCCTATGGACTGAAGACAGATGCCCCAACTTTACAGAAGAACTTCAAATGTCTGTCCAAGCTGCTAGCTGTCTCTGTCTACTCTTGCAAGACTCTCGAAAATTGCTTGCATCTTCCTCCCATTTCTCAGGTAGTATTATATCCTTCTGAGGACTTTGATGTAATTGAAGACTAGAGATAGTTATAATTTTCCTTAGTTATGACAAAAGATAAGTTAGATATGAAACCTTAGACTCAAAAATATAAGATAGATACAATATCTTCTTTAATTTTGCCATATTGACTAGTTATTATAAACAGACTAGATATTATAACTGTAATTCTTGCTTGATAATTGTTTTGTTATCTGTAAATTTACTGTGTGAAAGTTAAAACCTTCCTTTTTGAAAAAAAGAAAAGGTGAAGTGCTATGGGATGTTCTGTATGTCAAATGTGTGGCTCTGATTGGTTAATAAATAAACTCTGATTCACCAGTAGCCAGGCAGGAAGTATAGGCGGGACAAGCAGAAAAGAGAATTCTCGGAAGTGGAAAGCTGAGGCAGAGAGACACTGCCAGCTGCCACCATGACAAGGGAGATATAAGGTACTTGTAAGCCACAAGCCACATGACAAAGGATAGATTAATAGAAATGGGTTAAATTAAGATAGAAGAAGTAGATAACAGGAAGCCTGCCACGGCCATACAGTTTGTAAGCAATATAAGTTTCTGTGTGTTTACTTGGTTGGGTCTGAGTAGCTGTAGGACTGGCAGTGCCAGAAAAACTCCAGCTACACTCTGTTCCCAGTGTGGCCTTGAATTTAAAAAAAAGATTAGGAGGAAATCTTGCCACCCAAATGCTAGGATTAAAGGCATGTGCTACCCACAGCATAGCCTCTAAGTTTAATATAGTGGCTGGCTTTTTCCTCTGATCTCCAGGCAAGCATTATTTGTTAGAGCACCAATAAAACATCACCACAGAAATAATGTAGGCAGACATTATTTCTCTTGGGCTTCTATAGGACATTTCAAATGGCATTTTAATTCAGCATAGGATTGCAAAGTAATTGTTCAAGGGAATTAATACATATTATAAGGCATTGCTAATAAGATACCATCCATATTAGTCCCACAACATCATATTTGTTGTTAGATGGACTGTCTGTTAGAGGATTTTGAGTAATCTCTGTTCAGTTAAGAGATATCTCACTGAGGTTAATCTATGGAGATTCTTCAGGGCCCTTTACATCCTTGTTATGGTTCAGCATGAGGCTGTTGGAAAAGGTTCCAAGACCTCTCGTGGCTATCCTTAACTTTCTATCTATTCATCTCCTCAATATAAATCCTTCTATGTAATATTTCCTGCTGCTCAGACTCAAGGAAACTCTGGGGAGCTGTGGGGTTGGTAAACACCCCACAGAATGGCGCCATGAATAGGGACTAAAGACAAAAGGGGGGAACTGAAGACAAATGAACAGGGAGGCAGGACAAAGTATTTAGGGACTAAAGAAAAAGGAAAATAATAGTTTTATTACAGTTTTTGGTAAAAGTGTGATTCAGTCCTGCCAGTGGAAAGTGGCATGCCAGTGTTATTTAAATATAAATATATACACACACATATGAGGGTCAGGGGTCTAATCCTCAAGAGAAAAGGAAAACAGACTGGAAGGATGTCCCATGCAGTGAAAAATTCTCTTTTGTCAAAATTTTCTATCTTCTATCCCTTTTTCAATTTCTATCTGTGAAAAATATAAGGCATAGTGTAGTAAAATAGTGTAGGAAAAACTTAAAAGTGTAAGATAATGTAGAATAAAGTAAGTAAGGCAACTAGACAGAAAAACTCTTCAATTTTCTAACTTGGGGTCTATGAACACAAACTGGGAAAAAGCTCTTCTTTGAGCTTATGGGGAAGAAAAAGTTTCCTATGGAAGCTTTCGACCTGGGGACAGCTGAAATGTTAAGTCCAAGTGGCAGGAGAAAGTGATTTCTCCCTGAGGCAAAAATGTGGGTCCCCTGAGCAGTCTGCTGCAGATATATTTTGGGACAGTGGCATCCAAGCAACTTTTGCTCAAGTGAAATGGAAAGATCCCTGCTCAGGATTATGGCAGTGTCCCAATCCTGTGTTACTATTGGGTCGAGGACATGTTTGAGTTTTCTCACAAGAGAACGAAGCTTGGTGGTTATGGGAGCCTTTGGTAAGGAGTGTGGAACTAAGAAAAGTCAGCTCCAATGATGTTCCCTTTAAGGAACCAGAATGAAAGTGGCTTGGTTAGAGTTTCTGAGGTTTTGTCACTGGAAATAGAGTTCGGAGCTGGGCCGCTTTTCGCTTTACTAGCTCCTTTAGAAAAATACTTTATATCACCTAATAGCTGTGCAGTATTTTGAGAAGAGCTTTACAGCAGCTAAATACAGTAACTTCACTCTCAGGGTAAAGTGAGTTTTTCCATAGAACAGACTAAACGTACTGCTTCCATAGAAACATCTGTCTGAATTGAAGCACTTAGGGAGCTATTAAGAAACAGGGACAGCCTCTAGTTAAAAACCATTTACCACTGAAAGTGCATCTCTACTGGTTCCCAAACTGCTAAGAGAACTCCCCAACTTTGGGGTGTGGCTTCGTCCCAGGAATGTTACAGTCCCCTAGCAACTAGTGTCACAACTCTATAACGACAACACTCACTAAATACCAGTGTTGTATAGCAAAGCTGATGATAAACTCTAAACTTTAGAAATGATGTATGTACTTCCTGTCTAGTTAAGAGAATCTTTTTAATAGGGATAGTAATGACAATTAAGAGTAAGAAGTAGAAAAAGATGAAAATAAAATATGTGAGTTTGTAGAAATTATTCTGTTTTGTTAGATCTGTGCTAAGAAATCTTTAGGTGTTTGCTAAGTTAAATATATGCTAATGGTAGTCCTATATAAGTTTGTAAAATGGATGTATAGAGTGCCTTCAAGAATATAAGCGTGCAAGAAGTATCTAAGGTAGTCTTAATAACTTGTAAGAAGTAAAGATGCTAGCTGTAAATGTAAGTTTAAATAAGAAATAAGAAGATGGAATGAATATAAGTATATAAGAAGTAAATAAGAAATATATTTGCTAAAGTAGTTCTATAGTTTCCTTAAGGAGTATAAATAAGTAGATGTTAATACGTTATATGTGAGTTTGTAAAAAAAGAAAAGTGAAAATGTTAAGTTTGAGTCTATTCTTAATGTACATGGTGAAAGATCCTGAGACACAGAAAGTAGTGTCCTAGTAGCCTGCAAAGCAGGCACTCTGAATGGTTTCAAAAGCTCCAGAAGCATCTAAGAAGCTAAGAATGGCAGAAGCCAGAAACAGCACAACAAGGTATCTGCAGCTGAGATCCGTGGAAAATCAACGCAATACAGAAAAGCCTGAGCTAACATCAAAAACAGTGCAGTTTAGGATACTACTGTAACTAAAAAGATCTCTGTCCGTGAGAACAAAAGTTGCAGAGATGCTTGTTTGAACTAAAATTGTTAACTGCAAAAAGTTTTGGTTGTAAAACTTCTCTTCATATTTGGAAGTTGAAGTCTGTTACCAGAATTTATTATGAACTTTTTGAACTTAAAAAAAAGATAAAACTAAAAAAAACTGTTATGGATTTCTTCATATTTGGAAGGCTAGTACCAGAATTTGGGGACAAAGAAATGAAATGAACAACAGTGTTTTCATTGCAATGGGACAATTTTGAGTTTACTTATAGTAATGACATAGGAACTGTTTTGTAGAGTTGTGTTAAAAGTGGTTATTTATACCTAGATTCAAAATGCAATTTTGTGTATGCATATGCATTATTCATTGGTGATTCATGAATTGTTTTATGGAACTGTTTATGTAAAAATGGAATTACTTTTGGAATTGGTTTGGTGTTGCAAATGGAACTGTTTAAATGGAAAAGTTTGGGTTTTCTAATTAGGCACCCTCAGGGCAACACCCACTTCCCATAACAGAGGAACAGTTCAGGGTTATGGATGGGCTTATCTTAGCATTTTAGTATATCTGTTCTGCTGGGGAAATGTACACAATGGAGCACTTCATACTCCAGTATGAGGGGACACTGATGGCTATTATGGGTGGCAATGGAGGAGAGTTCTTCCCTGCCAAAGCAGCATGGAATTATGTAGACATCCTCCTCTTCACAAAATAACAGGCTCTGTGAGATTATGATGAGATGATCTGAGTTTCTT
>NW_023413891.1:0-11935 GCF_903995425.1 Onychomys torridus | reverse complement strand
ATAAGGAAGGCATCCTGGGAATCGGACTCCAAATTAATCATGCTGTAGAGAAAGGCATCTTGGGAAAAGAAGTCCATATGTAGTGATGGTGTAAGGAAAGGTATCCTAGAGAATGACCTGAGGTGGCATGATGGGAAATGTAGTTTGGAATACACTACAAATACTAGGAAAAGCATCTGGAGAAATGAAGGTCAAAGCATATGATGGAAGAAAGATTGAACATGACCTTTCTGTCTGACCAAAGAGGCATGATGGAAAATGTAGTTTCTAGAATCATTCTAAATGTACTGGAAAGAGACCAGGAAAATGGAGACCAATCCCATGCTGACGATGTCATCAAAGGCATCATGAAAAATGACCCAAGAGTCATGATGAGAAATGTAGTTTGGAATACACTGCTGATGGACGGGAGCCTGCAGAGGGACAATGGAATTGTTGAGGACACAGGACACATGCAGATGGTCAAAGACACCTACTGAGAGCAAAGGATGCACCTAACCCTAACCAATAACCATAACTCTAACCTGAAACAAACAATAACCCTAAATCTAACCACTAACTAAACTAACCACTACCCCTAAATCTAAACACTAACCCTAAATCTGACCCTAAAACATAACACAAACTCCCCCTACATAACATTAAAATCCTGTAACCCTTAACCCTAACCAGAACCCCTTACCAAACCACTGACCCTACAACTACCCAATGTGCACCATACCTAACTCTTACCCTAACAACCCTGACCCTAACCTGAGCCTGTCTCCTACCTCAGACTGCTTGAGGCCAACACCTGCTGAGGCACTGGACACTTACTGAAGAGAAGGGGAAACTCCTGCGAACACAAAGGACACCTGATCTCTCTTAGTGTCAGTATATTTGCACTTCATTTCCCAGGATACCCTTCTCTACAAAATCATTACAGATGGACTTCATTTTTCAGGATTCCTTTCTCTACAGCACCACTACATAAAAACTTCATTTCCCAGGATGCCTTTCTTTAGAGCCTCAGTACATTCTGGACTTAATTTCCCAGGTTGCCTTTCTCTAGAGCATCAGTACATTCTGGACTTAATTTCCCAGGTTGCCTTTCTCTAGAGCATCAGTCATTTTGTTCTTCATTTCCCAGGATGCCATTCTCTACAGTATCCCTGCATTTGGGACTCTACATCCAAGCATGACTTTGTCTATACAATCACTACATTTGGACTCTATTTTCCAGGTGTCCAGTGCCCTCACCAGGTGGCCCTGCCATTCTGCAGGATTGTTTTGCTCTCAGAAGTGTGACGGTGGGTTTTATGGTTGGTGGGGGGGCATGGTCAGAGGTCATGGTCAGATGGTCAGAGTCAGGGTATTAGGGTTATGATTAGATTAGGGTTAGGTGTCTCTACATTTTGGACTTGATTTCCCAGGTTGCCTTCCTGTGTATTGGTCATCTGTTAGAAACTACATTTCCCATCATGGCTCTTCAATGATTTCCTACTTTGCTTTTGTTCATAGCATCACTATGTGTTGGACTCCATTTCCCAGGATGCTTTTCCCTGTACTGTCCATCTATTCCAAACTACATTTCCCATCATGCCTTTTGGGTCAGAAGGTAACTTAGTGTTTTCTTTTTATATCATCAGTATGTTTTAAATCGCATTTCACAGGATGCCTTTTTCTACTAAATCAGTACGTTGTGACTTCATTTCCCAAGATGCCTTTCTCCATAGTACCACTACTTGTGTGATTTCATTTCCCTTAATGCCTTACTCTAAAGCATCAGTAAATGTGGCCATCATTTCCCTGGGTGCCTTTTGTTAGAACATCACTACATGTGGGACTTCATTTCCCAAGGCACCTTTCTTTAGAGGATCTTTACATGCTAGACTTCCATTGTAATGGGAATGTTGTGGATATGGCTCTGTATAAATAAAATGCTGATTGGACAGTAGTCAGGCAGGAAGTGAAGGCCAAACAAACTAAAAAGTGAATTCTGGGAATAGGAAGGCTGGTTCAGGAGACAGGTACCATCTGCCACCCTGAGTACCAGCATGTAAGATACTGGTTAAGCCACGAGCCATGTTACAAGGTGTAGATTAATAGAAATGGGTTAATTTAAGGTGTAAGAAGTAGATAACAAGAAGCCTGCCATGGCCACACAGTTTGTAAGCAATATAAGTCTCCATGTGTTTATTGGCTTTGGTCTGAGCTGCTGCAGGACTGGCAGGTATGAGAGATTGGTCCTGACCATGGGCCAGGCAGGCCTGGAGAAACCTTCTGCTACACAGGATGGCTTTCTCTACAACATATGGACTTTATTTCCCAGGATGCCTTTCTCTAAAACATCACTCTATGGACTCCATTTTCCCAGATGCCTTTCTCTACAGCATCACTGGTCTGTGCTTCACATCTTGGGATGCCATTCATCATAGCATTATGACATTGTGGACTCCATTACCCAGGATGCCTTTCTCCACAGCATCATAACATTGTGGATTCCATTACCCAGGATGCCTTTCTCCATAATCATGACATTGTGGATTCGATTACCCATGATGCCTTTCTCCATAGCATCATGACATTGTGGACTCCATTTCCCAGGTGTCCTGTGTCTTCAGGAGTTTCCCTTTTGTTTAGCAGGTAACCAGTGCCTTCACCAACCTAACCTTAACGTGACCAGAACCCTAAGACTAACCCTAACACGAACCTGACCATAAAGCAAACCCTAACACAAAACCCTAACCACAAACTGCCTTACCCTAATGGTATCATGACAGAATGCATAATGCTAACCATTACCTCACACTAACCCAAACATGACCCAAACCATAACCATAATACTAACAATAACATGACCATCACCTAACCCTACCAAACACCCAAATGACAAACTTGCCTACACAAACTACAACCTGATTCCAAGGCTAAATCTAACCCTAACCCTAACCACAAACTCCCTTACCCTAACCCTAAACTGACCAAGCCTAAATATAGCCCTAACCCTAACCACAAACTTCCCTACCCTAACCTGACCCAAAGGCTAAATCTAACCCTATCCCTAAACAAAAACTCCCCTACCCTAACATGATCCATGACTTTTGGCAGCACAATCCTGCCAAAAGTCAGGTCTCCTGCTGAGGACCTGGACACCTGCTGAAGAAAAGGGGAAACTCCTGAGGACACAGGACACCTGGGAAATGGAGTCCAACATGTCATGGTGCTGTGGAGCAAGGCATCCTGGGAAATGGAGTCCAAATAATGGTGTAGTGAAAGGAATCCTGGGAAATGGAGTCCATCATAGTGATGGTATAATGAAAAGCAAACAAGGAAACCAACCAAGAGGCATGATGGGAAATAAAGTTTCCAGTGTCATACTCATGCACTGAAAAAGAATTGTGGGAAATGGAGTCTGATCCACACTGTATCATGAAAGGCATCCTGGGAAAGGACCTGAGATACACACTGGGAAATAAAGAACTACAGGTACTGATGCTATATAAAGGGAAGAGGACGTTTCTTAATGACTTGAGAGCCAAGACGGGAAATGGAGTTTCTAGTACAATGCAAAGGTAGACAGAAAGTCAACCTGGGAGATGAAGTAAAACAGGTGGAGGCAAAACAGAACAAGGCAACTTGGGAAATGTAGTCCATATGTAATGATGTCATAGAGAAAGACATTATGGGAAATGTAGTCCACCAGGAAGACACAATGTGGACAGGAGGACACACTGCAGACAGGAGGACATTTTCAACAAAGCATCCTGGGAAATGTCGTCTGAAATGTAGTCGATATGAAATGATGTCAAAGAGAAGGGAATCATGGGAAATGTAGTCCATATGCAGTGATACCATAGAGAAATGCATCATGGGAAGACTACTGAAGATATAAAGAAGAAACTGGAAGTTTTCTACTAACTCTACAGAAGAGGAAACAGGAAAACGGATGAGAGCAAAGGACATCCCTGGATTTAACCAACAGTAAACCCTAACCCTCACCAAACCATCCCCTACCCTAACACTAACCAGACCCAAAACCTAAATCTAACCATAACCCTAACCACAAACAACACTAAAGAATCCCAAACCTGTCCCTAAGCCTAAATCTAACCCTAAGCCTAACCACAAACTCCCCTATCCTAACCATAATCCTAACCCTAACCCTAACCCTAAGCCTAACCCTAATCATAACCATAACCACAAACTCCCCTATCCTAATCGTAACTCTAACCCTAACCCTGGGGAGACATCCTGGAAGATGAAGTCAAACACATAGAGAAAATATAGAGCAAGGAATCCTGGGAAATGGAGTCCAAATGTAATGATGACATGGGGAAATGCACCATGGCAAATGTAGTCATATGTGATGATGTCATGCAGAGAGGCATTATGGGAGATGTAGTCCACATGTAATGATGTCATAGAGAAAATATTACAGGAAATGTAGTTCATGTGTAATGATGTCATACAGAAAGGCATTATGGGAAATGTAGTCCACATGTAATGATGTCATAGAGAAAATATTACAGGAAATGTAGTTCATATGTAATGATGTCATAGAGAAAGGGATATTGAGACATGTAGTCCATATGTGGTGATGTCATAGAGAAATGCATCATGGGAAGCCTACTGATGGTATAAAGAGGGAACAGGAAGTTACCTTCTGACCGGAGAGTGGAGGAAACAGGACACCTGAGGAGGGCAAAGGTCACGGCTTGAACTAATAAATAACCCCAATGACTAACTAAACTCATAACTCTAAACCAAACATAACCCTAACTCTAAATCCTAAGTTGACACAGAGTCGAACACTAAACCTAACCAGACCCTAACCTTAACACTAACCCTAAGACTAAACTGACCCTAAAACTAACCCTAACACATCACCCAAACCACAAACTCCCTTACCCTAACCCTAACCTGACACAAAGCCTAAGTCTAAACCTAACGTCACATTACCATAACCTGACACAAACCTTAACACTAACACTAACACTAACATGGCCCTAAACCTAACCCTAACAAAAACTCTAACGACAAACTCGCCTACCCTAACTCTAACCTGACCCCAAGCCTAAATCTAACTCTAACCATAACCACAAACTCTCCCAGTAATTAACCGAAAAACACCTAACCCATAACCCTAACCCAATCCTAACACTGACCCTACCCACAAACTCCTCAAACCCTGATTCTAAAAATTTGTAACCCATAACCCTATCCACAACCCTAAGAAATGAAAGTCTGACCCTAAACCCAGCCCCTAATTCACAACCTAAAAATCTATAACAGTTAAACCTAACCTAACCTAACACAAAACTCTAACCTAACCTAACCCTAACCCTAACCTAACATAACCCTAACCCTAACATAACCCTAACCAATAACACTAACTTAACCCTAACCCTAACCTAGCCTAACCCTAAGATTAACCCCCTGATCCTGACCATGACCCCCTGACACTAATCCCTGACCCTGAACCGAAAAACCCATAAAACTGAACCCTAACACTAACCCTAACCCATGACTCTGACTCACTGACCCTGACCCTAACCCAAGCCCTAACTATTAACTCTAACCCCTGATCCTGACCTCTTGACCCTGACCCCCAACCCCACACTGATGAGAGAGAACAACCCTGCTAAAATTCAGGTCTCCTGCTGAGGCCCTGGACACCTGTTGAAGAAAAAGGGAAACTCCTGAGGACACAGGACACCTGGGAAATGGAGTCCAACATGTCATGGTGATGTGGAGAAAGGCATCATGGGAAATGGAGTCCACCTGATGCTGTAGTGAAAAGCATCCGGGAAAATGAAGTCCAAATGATGCTATAGTGAAAGGCATCCTGGGAAATGGAGTCCATCATGCCATGGTGCTGAGGAGAAAGGCATCCTGGGAAATGGAGTCCATCATTGTGATGCTGTGGAGAAGGGCATCCTGGGAAATGGAGTCCAAATGATGGTGTACTGAAAGGCATCCTGGGAAATGGAGTCCAAATGATGGTGTACTGAAATGCATCCTGGGAAATGGAGTCTAAAACACTGATGCTATAAGGAAAGGCATCTTGGGAAATGCCTTGAGAGTCCTGATGGGAAATGTAGTTTGGAATACATGACCAATACTGAGAAAGGCATCCTGGGAAATAGAGTCCATATGTAAATATGTCATAGAGAAAGGCATTATGGGAAATGTAGTCCACAAGGAAGGCACACAGTGGACAGGAGGACACACTGCAGACAGGAGGACATTTTGAGCAAGGCTTCCTGGGAAACGTAGTCCGAAATGTAGACAATATGAAATGATTTCGAAGAGAAAGGAATCATGGGAAATGTAGTCCATACAATGTACTGATACCAAAGAGAATTGCATCATGGGAAGACTACTGAAGGTATTAAGAAGAAACTGGAAGTTTTCTTCTAACTTTACAGAAGAGGAAACAGGAAAACAGATGAGGGCAAAGGAGAGCCCTGGATTTAACCAACAGTAAACCCTAACCCTGACCAAAACATCCCCTACCCTAACACTCACCAGACACAAAATCTAAATCTAAACATAACCGTAACCACAAACTCCTCTACATTAAAACTCACCAGATGCAGATCTGAAATTTAACCCTAACACTAACCACAAACTCCACTACAATAACCATAACCATAACGATAACCACAAACAACCGTACAGAATCTCGAACCTGACCCTAAGCCTAAACCTAACCCTATGCCTAACCGCAAATTCCCCTATCCTAACCCTAACGCTAACCATAACCCTAACCCTAAACTTAACCCTAACCCTAACTGCAAACTCCCCTACCCTAAACATAACCATAACCATAACCATAACCCTAAACACAAACAACGCTATAGAATCCCGAACCTGACCCTAAGCCTAAATCTAACCCTAAGCATAACCTCAAATTCCCTATCCTAACCCTAACCCTAACACTAACCCTAACCCTAACCCTAAACATAACCCTAACCCTAACCGCAAACTCCCCTACCCTAACCCTAACCCTAACCCTGGGGAGGCATCCGGGAAGAGGAAGTCAAACACATAGAGAAAATACAGAGCAAGGAATCCTGGGAAATGGAGTCCAAATGTAATGATGACAATGGGAAATACACCATGGGAAATGTAGTCATATGTGATGATGTCATACAGAAAGGCATTATGGGAAATGTAGTCCACATGTAATGATGTCACAGAGAAAATATTACAGGAAATGTAGTTCATATGTAATGATGTCATAGAGAAAGGCATTATGGGAGATGTAGTCCACATGTAATGAAATCCTAGAGAAAATATTACAGGAAATGAAGTCCATATGTAATGATGTCATAGAGAAAGGGATATTGAGACATGGAGTACTGAGCATACATCAGAGAAATTGTATGAACGTTTGTTGACTACAAACAAAATTTGTAAGCTGGATATATTGGTTCATGCCTTTAATCCCAGAAGTTAGAAAGTAGAAGCAGGTATATGTGCTTCTGAGGTGAAAATTAGCCTAGTCTATGCAATCAGTTATAGGACAACAAGAATTAAATATGAAGAACCCATATGCCCTGCAAACTTCCATTCAAACAAACAAAAAAAAAAGATAAGATGAATTCAGAGATTTTTATTTACTGAAGCTTCTACAAAGAGTTTGGCATTCACTCCAGTTCTGTATTAATCTTCCAGAAACCTGAATTGCTCCAGTTTAACCTATACTTTAATAAATTTTACTAAAAGGAACTGTGCATTTAAACAGTTACAAAGAGAAAGAATATAACATTAGTATTATCAATGATGATCATAATTAATCAACAAAGGGAAGAAGAGATGGCTCAGAAGTTAAGAGCTCTTACTGGTGTTAGGGTTTGTGTACTATACTTGAAAATTTAATACAAAAGAACAATATGCCTGTGTGCCTACAGGTAAATAAGGTAGCACATGATTAAAATTAGAAACATAATAAAGCAGGTATGCAATGAGCAGTCTTTCATTATTCAAGCCCGTAAATTAGCATAGAGACCCATCAATTCCTTGTACTTCAGTATTCAATTACTATAGTTAATAGACACAATTAAGAGAAAACCAAGTATGATTGACATAACTTGTTCCATAATGGTACTTCTCCTTAACATGTGATAAAGTCTTTTGTCATTGAGAAAAAGTGTTTTCTAAAGACAGAGCTAACTCCCTTCACAATGCACCAAGGTGCTACAACACAGAAACACACACACCACACAAACTGTGTACCTGCAACATCAATAAAACAGAAGCCCTATACACTATTCTATACTGTTGAATTATTGTACTTATGGAGGCCTCTGCTTACCTGCATAGTCGTGATCTATAATATTTGTTATCTTGTGAAAAATCCTCCATTTTGTTTCAAGTCTTTGAAGATGACTTCCTAAATCTAGATCACACCAATTCATAATGTAACCATTAGAAATAGAGAGGACAGCATAAATTATGACAAGTCAGTGCATCTTGGTTGTGTTTCACACACTCTCCAGTCATGATCAGTAAAGAAGTCTAATACTGTTCACAAGATTCATACTCATAGGAAAACTGGCATTGCATGAGAGAAACCACACAACACACACTGGACCCTAAAATAACTTCTTGATGACATCACAGCTGTTTAGAGGATAAAGAATTATGTGTGAAAATAAGCTAAACAAAATAGTAATAATCAGAGCAGAATGATCATATATTTTATGAACACAGAGATAAATTTGAGAGACACAAAACAAAAATTATAAAATGGAATAGACACAATTGAGGGTCACAAAGTAGGAAGCAGTAGTATACCATGAGAGAAATGGTGGTGTAGATCCCTTTTCTGCTTTTCTGTGACAAATGAAAGTGGTTGTGGATAGGAGGGGCTAACCCTGGGATCATAACATCAAGGCTACTCAAAGACTTTATCCATGCAGATGACATAGATCTCACTGCATCCATAAGGTGAGTTGTCTTTTTCCATGTGGTCTAAAACCTATTAAATTCTGTAGCAAGACAGAACAACAGAAATTGAACCAAGTAGCCTTGAATGAAATGCCACAGGAAGGGATTCAAATAAAGTGTTTCTTCCTTTGAATGATTTTCCTCATTTCTCATGAATTCATGTGATTTCAGATGATAGTATAGGCACACACACACACACACACACACACACACACACACACACACAGACACCTATCTGCAACTAAATTCCTTTCATAGACTGCTTTGTGTTTAATAATATAAAGTAAAAATATCTGTATGTCACAAAAAATCATGCACACCTTTAAACTCTCACAAGTTATGCATTTCATATTGAAAGTAAAGCAAATGTCCAGTGTGACGTAATATAACTATGAGACACAGGATATATCTCTAGAGAACTGAAACCAGAAATATATCACACATCCCCACATCCAATGATATTACTGAAAATTGTCACTCTTTAATCATTTAACACAATGATGTTGAGTATAATTTGAATGAATATTTATATGTATTATTTCCTTAACATCATAAAACTCTACTGAATATTTCCTAAATCTTACATCCTATTTCATATTGTAGAATACACCATGCTGATTTTTTGAGGAGTCAGTGTCATATGTATTTCCCAAGAGTAGAAGAGATTTTGTATCCATTACTAGAAATCAAACCATGAAATCACCAAATCTGGAGGTGCATTCATAATTGCTGGCCCCTAAAGTCAGTACAAATATACTGTCTTGTGTGATTGGTGTTTGAACAAACAAGAACTTACTCGGGTTTACTACTGAACCATCTTAGGTGAATTTCATGATCACAGAGATTTTATTGATTAATATTATTTGATCTAAAGCAACAGTGGCTACAATTACCCCAATTCCCTATATCCACTGGTCTATGAAGCTGTTAACACCAGTTTGAAACTTCTCTGGTTCTTAACATTAGATAGATACCTTTGTCACAGGACAAAGTTGGCAACTCTAGATATACAAATTATAATACCATCCGTTAGTATAGGCAGGTGATGGGGAAGCCCTTAAACTTTGAAATAAATAGAATACATGTACTAGCAAATAATCACTCTAGTGTGAAGATTCCACATGATGCTAACCTGAGAGTTCCTACTTCTCTGAAACTCCCTAGGGCTGCAAGTTGCAAAAACCAACATTAAATAATTCTTATTTAAAATTCCATTTTCTAGGATCCATCTCCTAATTAGTATGAGTCAGAGTAACTCAGATGGTGTTGAGTAAGCTGGAATAAGCTCTTCTTGCAATCCTGAAAAGCAGGAAACATTATCCTAACCTTGTTGAGTACTTGTTTTTAAATCCCCTATATCATTCCCTCGTTCATGAATGTCACAATTGATGTGAACAAATGCCTTCAGTCTCTGGGGACTCTCTTATATTGCTCTATTGGCTGAACCACTTTCCTTCCTAACCCTATAAGAAACTGCAAACTCAGACCTTCTGATTTAACACTAACCTTTAATTATTATTAGAAGCACATGATATATTACCCCAGCATTCAGAAGCTGGGAGGAAAGATGTCATGAGTCAGTGGCCTCCCTGGGCTAGAAAACAAAACAACAAAATAATTCTATTCAAGATAGTAAGGACAGGCCTAACAATTTCATCTCCTTTGCAGTCAGAAAATCACATGCTAGGTACCTTTTTTTTTTTGTATTCCAACTATCTTCTCTGTTGGTGTGATGAAATTCTCTAACCAGAAGCAACTCAGATAATTAAAAGTTTTTTGTTTCTTTGTTTGTTTTAGTACCCCTAGGCTGCATTTCCTCCTTGTGGGAACTTAGGATAGAAACTCAAGCTAATATATGAAGGGAAAATAAAAGGAAGCATTGCTTCCTGGCTTTCTCTCTTGATTTGTCACTGTCTTATGCTAAGATAGATCTCTTTTCCAGCATAGTGCTGCTTTGTTAGAGATATTACCAACTCAGTGGAAGAGCCTTCCCACATCATTCAAAAACCAACTCAATTCCTCTCAGACCCAGCAACCAGGTATTTCCGTCTAGGTACACTCTCAACTCATGTACATCCACATGACTCTAGGTGATGTCATGATTACAGTAGAGGTTAGTTAGGGAAAAAAGCCAATAATATATGAGGAGTTTTTAAAGATCCAAAGCCAATGTATTAATTATGTCAATTACTTAAGCAGCAAAAACAGAAACATGAAGATAGCAACAAACATACATATGCCTGGAAATGTGAAGAGATAAGCCTCTAAGATCAAGAAGAGAAAAGTAAAACTGTATCTTCACAAAAAATTCACAAACCAAAAAATAAACAATGAACTCATAACAAGAAATTTTCAGAATACAAAATTGTGAAGGTCCATTATTTTCCAGAGGAACAATATAAATAGATGAAATAAAACTAACAACATAGATAGCACTACAGGAAAAAAAGAGATGTAAAATGATACCTGCAAATATATCATGATCCCTTAAACAAGAACAAAAATACTCTAATCAAAACCAGTCTACAAGAAATTACTGACCAGCATACATCCTATACAATAATTCCCTCCTTTACCAATAATAGAAAATGTGTTGTGTGAGGAGGGTGTGCCACCATAATTGGGGAAATTCACTTCAAGGTTTCTGATGTTTTAATTTTATAGAAAATAGTTTGACTTCTAAAAGAATCACACTCTCTTATGATAAAGCAAAGGATGTCTGTTAGGAACACTTAGATACCATTTTCCCCCTATGACTGATGATTGCCTATAAGTCTGAATCACAGTGAAGAAATGAAATTTTTTTAAAATAAAATAAAAAACTGAAGATTTTGAATGTATCAGTGTACACCTAGATCAACTTTTTTTGCTCTAATTGCTTTATAAGTCATAAGCATTTTGAAAAGAAGTGTTTTGCAGTTTTTGCATATATTTGTTCATGAGAAAGAATGTTTTCCATATATATACAGGATATGGAACAATGGATAATTTCTCTCCT
>NW_023413890.1:0-10048 GCF_903995425.1 Onychomys torridus | reverse complement strand
ATACTCATGCACTGAAAACGAATCGTGGGGAAATGGAGTCCGATCCCACTGTGTCATGAAAGGCATCTTGGGATATTAAACCCGAGATGCACGCTGGGAAATAAGGAACTGCAGGTACTGATGATCCAAAAAGGGAAGAAGTTTCCTGATGACTTGAGAGCCAAGACGGGAAATGGAGGGTCTAGTACAATGCAAAGGTAGACAGAAAGTCAACCTGGAGAAGAAGTAATACAGGTGGAGACAAAACAGACCAAGGCATCCTGGGAAGATGAAGTCCATATGTAAGTGATGTCATAGAGAAAACACATTATGGGAAATGTAGTCCACCAGGAAGACTTCACTGGTGGACAGGAAACACTGAAGACAGGAGGACATTTAGAGCAAAGCATTCTGGGAAATGTAGTCTGAAATGTAGTTGATATGAAATGATATCAAAGAGAAAGGAATCATGGGAAATGTAGTGCATATGTAGTGATACCATGGAGAAATGCATCATGGGAAGACTACTGATGGTATAAGGAAGAAACAGGAAGTTTTTTTCTAACTTTACAAAAGAGGAAACAGGAAAACAGATGAGGCCAAAGGTCAGCACTGGATTTAACCAACAATAAACCCTAACCCTCAACACAAAATCTACTACTGTAACACTAACCTGACCCAAAACTTAAAAATAACCATAAAACTAACCACAAACACTCACCCTGACTATAACCTGAACCTAAGCATAAAACTAACAATAACACTAACCACAAACACCCCTACCACAACCCTAACCTGACGCAGAGGCTGAATCTAACCATCAAACTACCACAAACTCCTCTACTCTAACCCTAACCTAACCCTAACCCTAACCCTAATCCTGATTTAATACTAATCTTAACCACAAACTCCCCTACTCTAAACTTAACATGACCAAGGTCCTAAATCTAACCAGAACGCTAACCACAAACTCCCCTAACCAAACCCTAAGCCTAAGCTTACCCCAACCCTAAACATAACTGCAAACTCCCCTATCCTAACCCTAAGCCTAACCCTAACCCTGGGGAAACATCCTAGAAGATGAAGTCAAACACATAGAGAAAATACAGAGCAAGGAATCGTGGGAAATGAAGTCCATATGTAATGACGACATGGGGAAATACACCATGGCAAATGTAGTCCATCTGTGATGATGTCATGCAGAAAGGCATCATGGGAGATGTAGTCCACATATAATGATAACATAGAGAAAATATTACAGGAAATGTAGTTCATATGTAATGATGTCATAGAGAAATGTATATTGAGACATGTACTCCATATGTGGTGATGTCATAGAGAAATGCATCATGGGAAGCTGACTGATGGTATAAAGAGGGAACAGGAAGTTACCTTCTGACCAGAGAGTGGAGGAAGCAGGACACCTGAGGAGGGCAAAGGTCACTGCTATAACTAAACATTAACCACAACGACTAACTAAATACATAACACTAAACCAACCTAACCTGACCCTAACCCTAACCTCACCCGAACCCTAACACTAACCCTAAGACTAAACAGACCCTAAAACTAACCCTAACACATCACCCTAACCACAAACTCTCTTACCCTAACCCTAACAACACAAAGCCTAAGCCTAAAACTAACCTCACATTACCGTAACCTGACACTAACCTTAACCCTAACACTAACGCTAACATGACCCTTAACCTAACCCTAACAAAAACCCTAACTCTAACCTGACTCCAAGCCTAAATCAAACCCTAACCATAACCATAAACTCACCTACCCTAACCCTAAACTGACCCAAGCCTAAATCTAACCATAACAATAACCACAAACTTCCCTAACCAAACCTGACCCAAAAGCCTAAATCTAACCATAACCATAACCAAAAACTGTCCCAGCAATAACCTGAAAGTCCCCTAACCTGTAACCCTAACCCAATCCTAACACTGACCCTACTCACAAACTTCTCAAACCCTGATTCTAAGAACTTATAACCCATAACCCTAACCATAAACCAAGGAAATGAAAGTCTGACCCTAATCCTAACCCCTAATTCAAAACCTAAAAATCTATAACACTTAAACCTAACCTAACCTAACCTAACACAAAACTCTAACCTGCGTTTCTGTGGTGTGCTTGTTGATCTATTCTGAATGAAGCTGGAAACCCTGTTGTTTGAAAACTTGAATCACATTCAACAAGTTTACTCACCATGGAACTACTATGTATCTTCTAATTGTTCTCATATTGAGAGATGTACATTGCTTCTTTCCATATTCTTATGTTCATAGAGCTTGTATCCAGAGTGGACATATGATATAAACTATTAAAGAAAAGATAAAAACAATAATATTTTACCATCTCCCTGGGGACACTGGAAACTTCATTTCCCATAATGCCTCTTGGATGGTTTCCTTGTTTTCATTATACCATCACTATGATGGACTCCATTTCCCAGGAAGCCTTTCTCTAAAGCATCAGTACAATTCAGACTCCATTTCCCAGGATGCCTTTCACTATACCATCATTGGACTCCATTTCCCAGGATTCCTTGCTCCACAGCACCATGACACTGTGGACTCCATTTCCCAGGTGTCCTGTGTGCCCAGGTTTTTCCCCTTTTCTTCAGCAGGTGTCCAGGGCCTCAGCAGGTGACCTGAGCTTCTGCAGGATTGTGGTGCCTCCGTGGGTGGGATCAGGGTCATGTGGTCAGGGTTACAGGTAGAGTCAGGGTCAAGGTCTGGGTGTCAGGTTCATGGGGTCAGGGTCAGGGGGGTTAGGTTATGGGTTCACATTTAGGGTTTGTGTCATGGGGTTGGGTAAGGCTTAGGTTAAGGTTATCTTAGGGATAATGGTTAGGGTTAGGGTCAGGGTGTCCTGGTTAGGGTTAGGGTTAGTGTCAGATTGTTAGGTTTAGCGTTAAGGTTTAGAGTTAGGTTAGGGTCAGGGTGTCATTGTTAGGGTTCAGGTTAGTGGTTATGGTTATGGTTAGTGGTTATGGTTATTGATTAGGTTTATGGTTAGTGGTTAGATTTAGGGTTAGGATTAGGGTTATGGTTATGTTTAGGGTTAGTGGTTAGGTTTATGGTTAGGGTAGTGTTAGGGTTAGGGTTAGGGTCAGGGTGTCACTATTAGGATTAGGGTTATTGGTTATGGTTATGGTTAGTTGTTAGGTTTACGGTTAGTGGTTAGGTTTAGGGTTAAGGGTTGGGGTTCATGGTTATGATTAGTGGTTCCTGTTAGTGATTAGATTTAGTAGAAGATTTAGTGTTATTTTTTGGTTGTTATTATGGTTAGGGTTAGTGGTTAGGTTTATGGTTATGGTTATGTTTATGGTTTGGCTTAGGGTTCGTGGTTATGGTTAGTGGTTACTGTTACTGATTAGATTTAGTATAAGTGTTAGAGTTAGGTTTGGGTTGTTATTATGGTTACAGTTAGTGGCTAGGTTTATGGATAATGGTTAGTGGTTAGATTTAGGGTGTGCTTTGCCCTCAGCAGGTGTCTCTGACCCTCCTGAGATGTCCTGTGTCTCTGCTCTGGGGTCAGAATGAAACTTCCTGTTCCCTCTTTATGACATCATATGCTTTGGATTCCATTTCCCAAAATGCTTTTCTCTGTAGTGGTCATCCATTCCAAACTACATTTCCCATCATGCCTCTCAGGTCATTCCCCAGGATGCCTTTGATGACACCATCACTGTGCATTGGACTCCATTTCCCAGGATTCCCTTTCAGTACATTAGGATGGTTCTAGAAACTACATTTCCCATCATGCCTCTCAGGTAACTTTCCAGGATGCCTTTGATGACACCATCACTGTGCATTGGACTCCACACCCCAGGATTTCCTGTCAGTACATTAGAACGGTTGCAGAACCTGCATTTCCCGTCATGCCTCTTGGATGGTTTCCTAGGATCCCTTCCTTAGAGCATTGCTTCATGTTGGACTCCATTTCCCAGGATGCCTTTCTCAGTATTGGTCGTGTATTCCAAACTACATTTCCCATCAGGACACTTGGGTCATTTCCCAGGATGCCTTTCCTTATAGCATCAGTGTTTAGACTCCATTTCCCAGGATGCCTTTCTTAACAAAATCACTATATCTCTGACTTCATTTCCCTAGATGCCCTTCTCCAACAGCATCACTATACTGGACTCCACTTCCCAGGATACTCTTCTCCATAGCATCACTACATTTCTGACTCCATTTCCCAGTATGCCTTTTTCTACACCATCAATATATTTCATACTGCAATTCCCAGGATGCACTTCTCTACAGCATCGCTATGATGGACTCCATTTCCGAGGATTCCTTTTGCTACACCATCATTTGGACTCCATTTCCCAGGATGCCTTTCTCCACAGCACCATGACATGTTGACTCCATTTCCCAGGTGTCCTGTGTCGTCAGGAGTTTCCCCTTTTCTTTAGCAGGTGTCCAGGGCCTCAGCAGGTGACCCTGACCTGACCTTCTGCAGGGTTGTGCTGCCTCAGCAGTGTGGAGGTCGGGTTCAGGGTGTCAGTGTCAGGCTTAGGTTAAGCTTAGGTTAGTGTTAAGGCTTATGTGTTTTTAGGTTTAGGGTTAGTGTTTGGGTCAGGGTTTAGTTTCAGGGCATAAGGTTATGGTTAAGGTTAGTGTTAGGGTTATGGTTATGGTTAGGGTTAGGGTTAGGTTTAAGGTAGGGTTAGGGTTAGGGTTAGGGTTATGGCTAGGTTTAGAGTTATGGATATGGTTAGGGTTAAGTTTAAGGTTTTGGTCGGGGTTTAGTTTCAGGGCATTAAGGTTTTGGTTATGGGTATGCTTAGTGTTAGGATATGGTTTTGTGGTTAGGGTTAGGGTTAGTGTTTTGGTCAGGTTTAGTTTCAGGGGGTTATGGATAGGGTTATGGAGTACTGGGTTTATAGTCAGGGTTTGAGGACTTTGTAGTTAGTTTTAGGCTTGTGTTAGTGTTAAGGTTTAGAGGTTTTTAGAGTTATGGTAGTCGGGAGTTTGTAGTTAGTATTAGGACTAGTGGTTAGACTCAGGGTCATTCTTTGCCCTCTCCTGGGTTAGGGATACGGTTAGTGTTAGTGTTAGGGTTAGGGTTACCTTTAATGGTTAGGGTTAGCGTTAGCGTTAGTGCTAGGGTTAGGGTTAGAGTTAGTGGTTATGGTTAGGGTTACTTGTTATGGTTAGTAGTTAGTTTGGAGCATCCTTTGCCCTCTGCGTGCGTCTCTGACACTCATCAGGAGTCCTGTGTCCTCTGCTTTCAGGTCAGAAGGAAACTTCCTGGTCCCTCTTTACAGCATCAGGGTTAGGGTTAGGGTTACGGTTAGGGTTAGGGTTAGTGGTAGTTTGGTTAGAGTTTTTTTATGGTTAGTGTTTATTTAGGGTTAGGTTTAGTGTTTGTTTAGGGTTAGTGTTTGTTTAGGATTAGCGTTATGGTAGTGGTTATGGTTATTGTTTATGGTTAGGCATGTCCCTTGCCTTCAGCAGGTATCTCTCTGGTCATCTGCTGGTGTCCTGTGTCCTCCACAATCCTATTGTCCCTCTGCAGGTTCCTGTCCATCAGCAGGGTGTTCCTTACTACATTTCCCATCATGCCTCTTGGGTCATTTTCCCGGATGCCTTTCTTTACAGCATCACTATATATGGACTTCATTTTCCAGGATGCCTTTCTCTGTAGTGGTCATCCATTCTAAACCTTATGTCAGGTTAGGGTTAGGGTTAGGCTTGTGTCAGATTAGGGCTAAGGTTAGGCTTTGTGTCAGGTTAGGTTAGGTTTATGGTTAGGGTTATGGTTATGTGTTTAGTTAGTTGTTGGGATTATTTGTTAGTTCCACCCGTGACCTTTGCCATCCTTAGATGTCCTGTTTCCTCCAATCTCCGGTCAGAAGGTAACTTCCTGTTCCCTCTTTATACCATCAGTAAGCCTCCCTTGATGCATTTCTCTATGACAGCACCACAGATAGATTACATGTCTCAATATCCCTTTCTCCATGACATCATTACATATGAACTACATTTCCTGGAATATTTGCACTATGATGTCATTATATGTGGACTACATCTCCCATAATGCCTTTCTGTATGACATCATCACATATGAACTACATTTCCCATAATATTTTCTCTATGACATCATTATATGTGGACTACATCTCCCATAATGCCTTCCTGTATGACATCATCACATATGGACTACATATGCCATGGTGTATTTCCCCTTGTCATCATTACATATGGACTCCATTTCCCAGGATTCCTTGCTCTATATTTTCTGATTGTGTTTGCCTTCATCTTCCAGGATGCCTCCCCAGGGTTAGGGTTAGGGTTAGGATAAGGGGAGTTTGTGGTTATATTTAGGGTTAGGGTTAGGGTTAGGAATAGTGTTAGGATAGGGGAATTTGCGGTTAGGCTTAGGGTTAGGTTTAGGTTTAGGGTCAGATTCGGGATTCTGTAGGGTTGTTTGTGGTCAGGGTTATGGTTATGGTTATGGTTATGGTATGGGAGTTTGTGGTTAGTGTTAGGGGTAAATTTAAGATCTGGGTCTGGTTAGTTTTAATGTAGAGGAGTTTGTGGTTATGATTACGGTTAGATTTAGGCTTAGGGACATGTTATGGTTAGGATAAGGTGTTTGTGCTTAGGGTTATGGTTAGATTTAGGTTTTGGGTCAGGTTAGTGTTAGTGTAGGGGATGTTTTGGTGAGGGTTAGAGTTTACTGTTGGTTAAATCCAGGGTTCTCCTTTGCCCTCATCTGTTTTCCTGTTTCCTCTCCTGTAAAGTTAGAGGAAATCTTCCTGTTTCTTCTTTATACCATCAGTAGTCTTCCCATGATGCATTTCTCTATAGTATCACTACATATTGACTACATTTCCCAGGATTCCTTTCTCTTTGACATAATTTCACATCGACTACATTTCAGACTATGTTTCCTAGACTGCTTTGCTCAAAATGTCCTCCTGTCTGCAGTGTGACCTCCTGTCCATTGTGTGTCTTCCTGGTGGACTACATTTCCCCTAATGCCTTCCTGTATGACATCATTACATATGGACTTCATTTCCCAGGATTCCTTTTACTTTTTTGCCTCCACCTGTTTTACTTCATCTCCCTGATCCCTTTCTGTCTACCTTTGCATGGTACTAGAAAGTCCATTTCCTGTCTTGGCTCTCGCGTCATTAGGAAATCTTCCTCTTCCCTTTTTATAGCATCAGTACCTGCAGTTCTTTATTTCCCAGCGTGCATCTCAGGTAATTTCCCAGGATGCATTTCATGACACTGTGTGGATCAGACTCCATTTCCCACAATTCTTTTTCAGTGCATGAGTATGACACTGGAAACTTCATTTCCCATCATACCTCTTGGATGGTTTCCTTGTTTGCTTTTCATTATACCATCACTATGATGGACTCCATTTCCCAGGATGCCTTTCTCTAAACCATTACTACATTTCAGACTCCATTTCCTAGGATGCCTTTCTCTACAGCATCACTCCATTCTGGACTCTATTTCCCAGGATGCCTGTCTCTAAACCATCACTCCATTCTGGAATTCATTTCCCAGGATGCCTTTCTTCACAGCACCATGACCCTGTGGACTCCATTTCCCAGGTGTCCTGTGTCCCCAGGTTTTCCCCTTTTCTTCAGCAGGTGTCCAGGGCCCTTAGCAGGTGACCTGACCCTCTGCAGGTTTGTGGTACCTCAGTGGGTAATTTCAGGGTCATGGGTTCAGGGTTAGGGGTAATGTGGGTGTCAAGGTCAGGGGGTCAGGGTCATGAGGTCAGGGTAAGGGGATTAGGTTAAGGGTTCACATTTAGGGTTTGTGTCATGGGGTTGGATAAGGCTCAGGTTAAGGTTATCTTAGGGTTAATGGTTAGGGTGAGGGTCAGAGGGTCATGGTTAGGGTTAGGGTTAGTTTCAAAGTGTTAGGATTAGGGTTAAGGGTTAGAGTTAGGTTAGGGTCAAGGGGTCACACTGTTCAGGGTAGGGTTTGTGGTTATGGTTAGTGGTTTTGTTAGTGGTTAGATTTAGGGTTAGGATTAGAGTAATGGTTAGGGTTAGTGGTTAGGTTTATGGTTAGTGGTTAGGTTTTTGGTTTGGGTTAGGGTTGTGATTATGATTATTGGTTACTGTTATTGATTAGATTTAGTATAAGTGTTAGGGTTAGGATTGGGTTGTTATTATGGTTGCCGTTAGTGGTTAGGTTTATGGTTAGTGGTTAGTGGTTAGGTTTATGGTTAGTGGTTAGTGGTTAGATTTATGGTGTTCTTTGCCCTCAGTAGGTTTCTCTGACCCTCCTAAGGTGTCCTGTGTCTCTGCTCTGGGGTCAAAATAAAGCTTCCTGTTCCCTCTTTATAGCATCATATGCTTTGGATTCCATTTCCCAGGATGCTTTTCTCTGTAGTGGTCATCCATTCCAAACTACATTTCCCAGCATGCCTCTTGGGTCATTCTCCAAGATACTTTTGATGACACCATCACTGTGGATTGGACTCCGTTCCCAGGATTCACTTTCAGTACATTAGAATGGTTCTAGAACCTGCATTTCCCCTCATGCCCCTTGGATGGTTTCCTAGAATCCCTTTCCTTAGAGCACTGCTTCATGTTGGACTCCATTTCCCCGGATGCCTTTCTTGGTATTGGTCATGTATTCCAAACTACAGGACACTTGAGTCATTTCCCACAATGCCTTTCCTTACAGCATCAGTGTTTTAGACTCCATTTCCCAGGATGCCTTTCTCCACAGCATCACTACATTATTGACTTTATTTCCCAGGATGTCTTTAACCACAGCATCGCTCTGATGGACTCAATTTCCCAGGATGCCTTTCTCTATATCATCACTACATGTTGGCCTCCATTTCCCAGGGTTCCTTTCTCCACATATCACTATATTTGGCCTCCATTTCCCAGGATGTCCTTCTCCACAGCATCGCTCTGATGGACTCATTTTCCCAGGATGCCTTTCTCCACAGCACCATGACATATTGGACTCCATTTCCCAGGTGTCCTGTGTCCTCAGGAGTTTCCCCTTTTCTTCAGCAGGTGTCCAGGACCTCAGCAGGTGACCTGACTTTTGGCAGGGTTGTGCTGCCTCAGCAGTGTGTTGTTTGGGGTCAGGGTCAAGAGGTCAGGATCAGGGGTTAGAGTTAATAGTAAGGGTTTGGGTTAGGGTCAGGGTCAGTGTGTCAGAGTCATGGGTTATTGTAGTTAGAGTTTTCCTGCCTGGCCCAGTCAGGACAAATCTCTCTTACCCGCCAGTCCCACAGTCGCTCAGACCCAACCAAGAAAGCACACAGAAACTTGCATTGTTTAGAAACTGTATGGCCGTAGCAGGCTGCTTGTTATCTACCTTTTCTATCTTAAATTAACCCATTTCTGTTAGTCTATACTTTGCAACATGGCTTGTGGCTTACCGGTGTCTTTACATGTTGCTTTTCATGGCGGCGGCTGGTGGTGTCTCTCTCCAACCTTCTACTTCCCAGAATTCTCTTCTCTCTTGTCCCGCCACTGGCCAATCAGAACTTTATTTACACAGAGTGATATCCACAGCAGGTTAGGGTTAGCGTTAGTGTTAAGTTTTATGGGATTTTTGGTTCAGGGTCAGGAATTAGTGTCAGGGGCTCATGGTCAGGATCAGGAAGTTAATCTTAGGGTTAGGCTATGTTAGGCTTAGGATTAAGTTAGGGTTATTGGTTAGGGTTAGGTTAGGGTTAGGTTAGGTTTGGTTAGAGTTATGGGTTAGGGTAAGGTTAGAGTTATGGGTTAGGATTAGGGATAGGGTTATGGTTAGGGTTAGGTTAGGGTTAGGGATAGGGTTAGTGTTAGGTTAGGTTAGGGTTAGGTTAGGTTATGTTATGTTATTTAGAGTTATGGGTTAGGGTAGGTTTAGAATTATGGGTTAGGGATTGGGTGTGGTTAGAGGTATATGTTAGGTTTAGGTTAGGTTAGAGTTTTGGTTTAGGTTCGGTTAGGTTAGGTTTAAGTGTTATAGATTTTTAGGTTGTGAATTAGGGGTTAGGGTTAGGGTCTGACTTTCATGTCTTGGGGTTAGGCTAGGGTTATGGGTTACATCTCTCTCTT